>NW_015387035.1:132601-135015 GCF_001527695.2 Protobothrops mucrosquamatus
GTTGTTAGCAGCGTTGACATCTATAAAAAGAGTCTTGCCAAAATGAAGTACTCTATTACCTGCATCTAAGATATATTCTATAACTTTTAGGGAGGAACTGTCTTCACCCTCTTTTTCTCTCACAAAATACCTGGGCTGTGGTGCCCCTTATTCCTATGGAATGCACTCCCTACTGCTGGAAATACAAACTATTACATTCCAACAGAACTATTCAGGTTTTTTGAGTGGGCTATACAGAAGAATGTACCAAATAATATCAGAAAGTTTCTCTATAATGACTTACATTATATAGAATAACGTATCTTGAGAATCTGTTGATGAAAAAGTTTTTCTGGGTCCTCTTTCTTCTGAGCCAGGAAAAAGGTGCAGGCAATCAATACACAAAGTGAGCTGCTTAGAAAGGAGGTTTTATTTCCCAAAAAACAATAACAGAGTTTGTTATTGGGGCCAACTGGCAACTAGCTGATACATTGGTGAGATTTTTATAGAATTTGAGTCCTTTGTGCTGTGTTTGGGAGGAAAATGCACAGTGTGATGTATATTTTTATGACCGAAGGAAGCAGAGGAAATATCTTGTTTGTTATCTCCCTTATCTGTAGGAATTTTTCCTTTGTAGGGCATATGTTTCTGTAGTTCTCCTCCATGGGCATAGGAAGTATGGGCAAAGGTGTTAAATCTCATGATCTCTCATGCCTTTTAATTTGGTTTGGTTCCGGCAATCAACCCGTCTGCCTTTAGTTCTTTGTATTGCCATCTCTAGTTCTCTGTATTGCCGCTTTGATAATAATGAGGATAATAATGATGAGAAAGTTGGAAGGGACCTTGGAGGTCATCTAGTCCAACCCCCTGCTCAGACAGGAAACCCTATACCATTTCGAACAAAATTAGCTCTCTTAAAGTCCAAGGCTCTAGTTTGACTGTGTTCTATTGCTTGTGCTTCCATAATGTTGAATTCCAATATTGCATGATCACTTCCTCCCAAGGTTCCTATGGCTTCAACACCTTCTATCATTTCATCTCTGTTAGTGAGAATTAGGTCCAAAATGGCTAATCCCCTAGTTCCCTTCTCTACTTTTTGGGAGAGAAAGTTGTCTGCTAGGTTTGTCAGGAATCTTTTTGATCTTCTACTTGGTGCAGAGTTTGTCTCCCAGTTGATGTCAGGGTAGTTAAAGTCCCCCATTACTATTGTGATGTGCTTCCTACATACCTTAGTTAGCTGACTAGCAAAAAGTTTATCTATTTCCTGTGTTTGGTTGGGTGGCCTATAGTATACACCTATAGCAATGCCGTTCCCCCCCTTTTATATTGACCCATATGCATTCAGTTATTGCTGTCTGGTTTAGAAGATCATCTGCTACTTGTATCTCCACCTAATTTATGAATGAAACACTATGTCTTATGAATGGAGACAAGGTTTTTCCTGGCAAAAACCAGCAATGAGCAATACAGGCAGTTGGCAATAAGCAATCACTCTAAAGGGAATTTTCTACTGAGGGATTTCCTTTTAAGTTTAGGAGCGGTCTTTAATAATGCTGTACACTGTTTAACATATTCTCTGACTTTTTTAGGCACTAATTTAAAACAAGTTGGTGACCTTGGTCTGTCATTCTTTCTCAAACCTTGAGAGAAGACAATGACAAACCACTTCTGAAAATATTGCCAAGCAAACTGCAGGAACTTGTATATATACCTATACATATACATATAGGGTTTTCTTTAAGAATACACTCATGTTATATAATATTATTTCTTGGAGTTCTCCATTTTACATTGTATACTGTTATTAGAAAGCATTTACTAAATGCTCATTGCCCACATAAAAAACTTAAAATTAAATTGCATTGTCTACAGTTTTATAGTAAATTTTATACCCTTGACTCTGGTACTAGTTTATAATGAACTTCCTAACCTTAGCCATATATTTCTGCAGGTAAGGAACATGGATATTTCCTCTGATATTATAAAAGAGAATTTCACAAGCTGAATTTTTTAACTTTGTGAAATAGAATTATAATTAAACTTACATTTAATCCAAATCCCTTAAAATGACTTAAAGGAGAAGAATGAATATGGTACACTATTCAAGCATTGCTCAATATTTTAATTGGTCTGTGCAGAGCATCTAGCTATTCCTAAATTGGTTGCTTTGTTGAATTTTGCTTTCCTTAGAAATAATCCCATTGAACATTTCATTGAGCAATTGGGCTGTAGTGATAACATAAGCTCTCAGAAAAGATTTAAAGATATTACTAGCTTTATAAAGAAGGCTAGTCCCATGAAGGCTACTTGATGATCATCAACATAAATTCACAATTTTGGCTACTTGAGTTCCACAGAGATCTCTTAAATGTGCTTGTTCTGCTCTATTAGCTAAGGAAAGAATTACCTGTCAGCAAAGGATGGCTAAACATTAG
>NW_015387035.1:137539-154123 GCF_001527695.2 Protobothrops mucrosquamatus
AGGAAACAAAGTATCAGCACTTACATAGTTGAACCCAAGACTAAAGTTCCCTCCCTCCTGATACAATGAAAGGAGTTGCAATTCCCACCCTAGAAAGGCTGTCATAAATCACATTCACCAATTAATCTAAAACACGGCCCCAGAAAAGCACAAGCACAAGCAAAAGGTAAAATGGCTGCAATTTCTTAATTGATACATATTAGACAAAGTTCCACAAACTAGTGAGATGTCCACAGAGTAATCTACCTCTGACAGAAGACAATGAATTGGAACTCAAAGACAATCACTTATCCATTGCTGTCTTCCCCCTTCTGCCCAGCTTTCAACTTCAGAACTAGATGTTTTATTATTTTCTTATCCATGAGGGGTTTTTTTTCTAGCCTTACACTACTAGTCTCTGTGATGAGAGTCCTGATAAATACATTTCTTGGCCCATCATCCTGATAATTAAGGGTGATCTCTTTCATATCCTTACTATTTTGTGAGGTCACATGAAGGGTGGGCTCATATTCTCAAGATAATGAGAATGCAAGGAGATGACATATTGGTATTTCAAATATGTATTAGAAAACAGCTACACATTCTTTCATAATCAGGAAATGGTTTGTCAGCTTCTCACCCACCAAAGAGTTATTAACAAAAGAAGAAAGAAAGCTCTACTCTAGCTAACATAGAATATTGGATTGGATTTAGTACTGAATGCTAAAATGAAAGTATACAATTTTTGAGATTTTTGTACTTAAATCTCTTTTTCCCCCACCCCATTCCCCCTTTAATACATCTTGTTAAAGAAGCATGCTATCATCAAGAATGTGATGATTCCCTTTACATTTTAGTTTACATTTTAAGGGTTCCACCTTGCAAGCAATCAAAATCCAGAATTTTAATAAGGGAGAAGAGATGGCGACACATTAGAAAATGCTGGCAGAAACATTGGGAGAAATAAGTGGAAAGTAACAAGAGTGTGTCAGGGAAGAATAAGAAGAGCTGAGATTTCCCTGAGCCTGGAAAATATTTTGAAGCAGAAGAAGGGAGCATGAGTTTGGAGATCCCAGATGATATAGGAAGAGACATAATAGGCAGCATTGCTGAAGGCCGAGTTTTTTTTGGCAAACTCATATGAAGGCCTGGAGAGAAGACAAAGACCTGAGGAGAACCCTGATCTTAAAATTCTCTTACCTGATGTCTAAATCTGTCACATCTCCAAATGTAATCTACAAAATCCTTCTGCTACATGACTCAGCTTGAGTCCTTTCCTTCCCTTCCAAAACATGTGTCTTGGAAGAGTTAAGCTAATGTTCTGCTTCCTCACAAACAGAAGCAAATTCTAAACCAAGGACTGTATTTTCCACAATATTGAATTGCCTCCAGTGAATTAGAAAGCATGAAATGGGAAGGTTTCTTCGCAGATTTGTTCATATGCCTTAGGAGAGTTAAGCAAGTGCTCATATTCGTCACAGAAAGAAACTAACTTTAAGCAAATGCATACATTTCTTCAGGGAATTAGGGAGAATAAAAAGAGAAATTGCCAAGCATTTGTTGTTACTATTCACATGAAGGCTTTCCCATTGCATACATCATTGCCTTGAATTCACTATAACCTTGGGAAAAGATCTAGCTTCTGATAACTGAATTGAGAGGAAGACCAAACTTTTAGATATAGTCAGATAATTGCAACATAGAAGCATTGTTCAGTAACATAAAACAAACAAAATCTCTCTATAACTTATAGATGTATTGCATTTGTGAGGATGAATATTCTGTATAATGCATTGATTTGACATTTTGAGCACTGAGATGTTCTTCTTTTTCTTGTTCTTGTTCTTGTTTTTCTTGTTCTTCTTTTTCTTGTTCTTCTTTTTCTTGTTCTTCTTTTTCTATTCAATTATTCAATTCTGTGAATCAATTAGGAAAATAGAAAGGAATTGCTGATGGATGTGCACAAAATCAAAGCCCTTTCTGCACAATTTGTCAAATCACAAACAAGTTTTATTTATTTATTTTAAATATTTTATGGTCATCTTTCAGAGAGATTTCAACCTTTGAGTTAGAGCATATTGAGGAAATCAGAAACTCTATTCCTTACTAGCCTGGCCCCATTAACTTCTGGCACATTTCTTTTGTTTTAAAACCAGTGTGGCCAAGAGCCATGTACAGTATCATTTGTGGAAATTTGTTTTGTGTGCAACACAATTCCATGCAACTGAGCCTACAGCTCACTATCTGGCAAGATTCACATCTATTATGTCTATTCAAGTGCTTCAAGAGTTTATTACTAGTCCTTGTCTACAGTCTACAGTCCAGTAAATATAAAATTCTTCAAGAATTTTGCTAAAAATTTAAAGAAAACCTCATAAGCAATTTATTTTCCATCAAGCCAATAATAATGATTAAAAATAGGCAAGACGTGTTCCACAAAATAACAGAATGCAATGATAAACTTCTGTCAGGACATTGTGATACAATAAATAAGAGCAAGAATGGATGCCTAAATAGACATTTGAAAAATTGTCTTTAGCAGGGCTGGAACAAAATGTAAGTCTAACATCAGAAAACAAAATATTCTACCCTAACACTGATTGAAAAAGTCAAAAGTCATATTTCTACATTTATTATTATTTGCAAAGCTTACTTCATTCTAAAATGGTGAAATTAACTATTCAGCTAGCTTCAGTTATATTTGATTATTTCATATTTCATAATAAAGTTACTTTTTCCTAGGCTTTCCAATACAATTATCAGAATCATTTATGTTTTGGAAAGTAAGTTCTGCATCAGTAATTTTGACTTGTGCTTAATGTGAAATGTAAAGAATGAAGATGAATTTGAAATAATTTAGTAATCTATTCTTAAAAGTTCTGATATGTATTTGGTTAAAATCCTGAAAGTGCTATTGTAGAAAGATAACATGAAAACAGTTGATTAAAACAGTTTTAAAAATCCATGGTAAGATTATTCAGAAGTTTAATCACTTTAGTTACTTCTGGATTCAGCTCTTCGTTTTGCTTTTAAGCAAATGTGTATAATAGCCATTCTAATAGATATATTCTATGGGAGGCTACATAATACCATTACTACATTTGATTATTCTGTAATCAGAGGAGGTTGAAAAGTGAAATAATGTTGAATTTCTCATCTGAACTTTTCATTTTTTTCCTTGCTGTCATGCCCTTAGAGTCAGCGTCCAAGATGCAAGTGGATCAGTTTCCATTGAACACAGCACTTGCAGATTCACGGCCACTGAATTAAAGACTGATGCCCTTTCATGTCCTGATCTTTCTTTAGCCAAAACAGGTGCCAAGAAGTCACAAGGAAAGCTTCAGCTGTCTACTTCAATGGGAAAAGGATTTAAACCATTGCTGCAGGCAACTTCAACATCTGGCTTTGTACTTTCTTCTGCATCTGCTTCCACTTCCCAAGTTTTCTATCACCTTTTCTGCCTATCTGTGGCATTTCTTTAGACCAGCTTTCTTGACACCTTCACAAGTTTCTCTGCAAATACACAACTTCAGCTACAGTGTTTTGAACTAAAGTAAAATAGAAAATAATTCGTAATATAGCTTAATTAGCTCTTATTCACTAAATTAACATAGATACTTAATATTAAGAATTAACTCAAAGTCCGAAAGAATGTGAAATTAAATTAAAAATTATTGGGATTACATAATTGCCAGAAGGATTAAAAATAAGACAGAGAAAAGCTATGTCTGGCAGAGACAATGAAATGCTTTACCACTTAATAAGACTGGGCTATAGGCACAAGTTATAGAACCATATTTTGGAATGTATAATTTTACAGGCAGACACAATATTGTTATTTAATTAATTAAGTACCTAATTATGTCCAAGACCCATTTATAGTTTTCTTGGTTGGCAATAGTGTATTAGATATGTTTATCACATTGAGTTATTTATAAGAATAACAATACTGACAGGCATCTGCCAGATAACACGCCAGACTTAACAATTGTTGATAAGGCAAAAAAAAAAAAGTCTGGATAGTGGACATGGCAGTACCTGGACAGCAGAATAGGAGAAAAAAAGAAGGATACGGAAACGTACAAATACAAATAGACCAAATAGACCAATTGTGGCAAAAGCAAGCAAAGGTAGTACCAATAGTAATAGGTGCCTTCAGTGCAATCCCCAAACAACTGGACCATCACTTGAACATCATTGGCATTGAGAAATTCACCATCATTCAATTGCAAAAGATGGCTTTACTCAGAACAACTTACATCCTGTGACAATAACTGTAACACTATCAAACATCCACATCTGCCTGTTCCAGGTCCCTGGAAAATGCCAAATCCAGTCTGAACATCTGGCTAACTATGCGATAAACTATAATGGAATAAAAAAAAACTTTCAAAAGTATCAACTTTCAAAAGTGACAATACTATGTTTACACTGCTTCTTCAAAGACTAGTTTTCAGTTCAATGGAATGTCTAAGAGAAAAACTTTTCCTGCATGATAGTTATCTTTTTAAGTACAGATACATCACAAAATTGGAATATCTTTTCCAAGGGCTTCATTACTATACTAGCAAGTGCTAGTGCACAGCATATTTATTGATTTCTGATTGCTGGTTTCCTTACTATTGATAGTCAATCCTAAAAAATCAGAAGCTTTTTCAATGCCTTCATTGTAAATTCTGTCTTGTCTCACATATTTGCTAATCTGAAGTCAACCTATTTCATCTTTTTCTATCTGATTGTGGCTTTCTTTTTAAAGGATTCACATGAAGTAATGAGATGCTCTGCAACTGCCATTTTCCTAAACATATTCGACAGATTGATACAGCTGATAAATTGAAAGTTTTTTCTATAATCTATGAAGCATGTATTGACTACTTTTTTATATTCGTCAAAATTCTCAATTATATAGTATGCATTAGCAATATCATCTCTTGTTCTTTATCTTTTTCTAAATCCAGCTTGAACATCTGGAATTTTCTCTCCATGTAGGATTCTAATCTTGGATAAACATCATCATTATTTTATTACAATGTGAAATTAAGGATATTGTACAATAATTTGCACACCCTCTTTCTGGCGAAAATGTACTCGAATCAAAGCCTAAAATGTTGGAAATGTAACTATCATCAAGGTACCTTTTTTCATACTTGGTGGTTGTGTCCCGAAGCAAAAAAATATTGGGCTAAGATACAAGGGTGGTTACACGAGCTAACAAAATGCCAAATAGAACTAAACCCGGAAACATTTCTCCTGGGCATACTTAAAAAGAAATTTGACAGGAAAATAAGATACTCGATTCTACACATATTAACTGCAGCAAGAATTGTGTTTGCGCAATACTGGAAGGAACACAGTATACCACCAGAGGGATTGATCATTCAGAAGATATATGAATATGCTGAAATGGATAAACTCGCTTTAGAATTAAAAGAAAAAGATGACTCGGAATTTTACGCGGTTTGGGAAAAATTGTATACATGGATAGATCATAGAAACAAAAATTGGAAATATACATAAGGTTATTGTGAGTTAGATACTGAATGTATATAGTGTATATATTGTACAGAATGTTGATCCGAAGTATATAAAAATGACACAGTCTGCTGAATATGTATTAGAGTTGTATAAAGGAAAATGGTAATAAAAATTAATAAAAAAGAAAGAAAGAAAGAAAGAAAGAAAGAAAGAAAGAAAGAAAGAAAGAAAGAAAGAAAGAAAGAAAGAAAGAAAGAAACATCTGCAAACAATCAAGTCCACAATGAAGGGATTGGCAAAAATTGGTGTGTTGTTCTCTGCTTCATTTTGCTTTCTTGGCCAACTAGGTTTTCCTACCTGATATTTCCAAATTCCAATCACAAGCAGCACATTCATCATAAAACTGGGTCAACCTCTTTTATGCATCAGTGACTGGAGCATAAGCTTGGATAACTATCATATTAAAATGTTGCCTATGAAGCCTAGCTGATATTATTTGGTCACTGAATGCATTGTACCCAATTACTGTTATTTCTGTATCCCTTTTGACTATGAAAATAGCATAGTTCCTTTTCCCCCCCCTCTCCTGGGTTGACTTTCAGTACTCAGTTATTATCCATTTCAATATTAATATGTTGTTGACTGATTTCATGTTTTAGGTTGAGCTTTCCCATATTTATGGTCCTTGTGTTCTAAGTTTGCACAATAATTCTGTTTTTGCAGCTTCAAATTGTATATTTCTCATAGTAACATTAACAGTTAGACATTCTAAAAACTTTAATCTAACATCATTAGTACTCCAAAGCATCCTTTAGCTCTTTCTCAATACCATATTGAATGCCCTCCAATCTGAGGAGCCCATAATCCAGAACCATGTCATCAATCACTTTAACTTCTCTATCTGTGAGAGTTTGTAAAATATAGGAATGTTTTATCACCTTTTTTTCCCATGCAATATGAACTTATATCTGCCTCTATCATTTTTCTATATGGCTGCTGACTTATATAGGTGACTACTTGCTTTAGATCAGGGGTGTCAAACTTGCAATGTCACGTGACGTGTCGTGACGTATCGTGACTTTTTTTCCCATTGCCGGCAATGGGGTGGGCGCGGTTTTGGCATGACACATCTGACCCCTGGGCCAGCAGTTTTACACCCCTGCTTTAGATGGACAGCTAATCTTAACATTCATGCCTTGTGTGATTCTACATTCCTAGTGTTCTTTGGTCATTCACCCAGGAATAGTCTCTCTCTTGCCATGATGAGGCCACACAGCTGTGTTTTGTATGCATGTAAATGTGTGGGTATGTGATTATAGTTTCCTAAAAATCTTTTTGTAGTGAGCATATACATGCTAGAAAATAAGTGAAATGAAATGCAATTAAATGAAATAGGTCGATGGAGGGGGGAGTTGTTTTCAAAAGGCTGAGAAATGAGGAGACTAAGGGAAAAAATAATAGGAAAAGAGAGGTATGTTTGGTGTATTGAAAGTAAATTTCAGGCAGGACAGTACAAAATGAGAAATACTGGCTAACATTAACAGCATAGTTCTTCAGTGTGTGAGCAGACAGTATGACAGAATGTGCTGGGACTGTGAAAATAGATTTCTAAGAATTACAGTTTTCCTTTTGAGATAATTAAAAGTGAAAGTAGGTCATCATTTTAATTTTATTCTGCTGGAGGATGCTTTCAGCATTGTAATTGCAATGATTATTGCATTAAGGGGGAGCTTATGTTAACACCCCAATTTGCATATTATAAATTATAATTATTCTTATACAATGAATTATCCTTAATAAAATGTCCATGGTAGGCATCACTTTCATATATGTTTTGATACACTTACCTAGTTTTTAAAAAGCTAACAACTGACAATAACATTTTGCTGCTAAAATGGTTGATTACATAGAGATAGATTTAATAAACTGTCATTTGTAATCACTAGAGTAATATAACAGGTGGCAGTGTTTTAACAATATACTTCAATATTTGATTAGTAGCTCCACTGCTATAATATACAGCAATGAAAAAAATATGCCTATATTCTCAGGTGAAATCAAATAGTCTTGAACAATAACAAGCACTAAGAAATAGCTGCTGACTTCTCATTTCTGCCTTTTGTATCCATAGTATAATGCCATATCTGGGGGGAAAAAATCCTACTTCTATGAACTGGCATATTCTATACTTCCAACATAGTAGTACTTGTTTTTCCAAGATTTTTAATCCTGACAAGAAACATTTAATGAAAGCTTTACATATTTGTTTTTGTCATGCAACCTTCCTCATATTAGATGCAAGAATTGCAAGACAGATTGCTAGAATATCTTACAGCCAAAGACCTTAGATATCATCTTTACAGTTTTGTTGTCTTTAGTAAATCCAAAAATAGTATACATACAATACAGTCGTCATAAGACCTACAGCATGTAATGTTTCAAGGAAACACTTCAATTTCATGAAGTGTCAATCCATGTGCCTCTTTCAACTAAACTCTCCAGTTGAAATGGCCCTTATCTTTGAAGCATTAGACTGAAGTTCAGGAAGAGAAACAGAATCTTCTTCACATTGATTGAAGAGACCAGCCAAACTGAGTGATCCTGCTTCAATTTAAATTGTTGAGACAGAGTGATTTGATTCTACATATCAAGACTTTGGGTCATTGAAATGTCTGGATTAAGGCAATGCTTTAAAGTGTACAGATTTGCTTCTACAAATCTGGGAATCTTTATATATGCTGCTCAAAATGGCATTTGCAGCATTGCAACCAAGATTTGCCTCTTTTATATATGTATAAATTTTGCATCTAAAGAAAAAGGATTGGATTTTTGTGTCACACTTACTATCTTTCAAATATTTGTATTCATACACCTATGGATGCTACTGACCACTTTGTCTGGGGTTAAAAACTAAGTGAGGGTAATCTTGGTTAGTACTTTGAACCTGGAAAATATCAGGGAGTTCCATGATTTAGACCAGAAAGTTAAAAAAAAGACAACAAAATATCTTATAAAAAGATAATCGGCTATTTCTGCATTTTTGGCAAGAAATGTTTTGTGTTTATATGACTATCAAAAATTGAGTGTGGCATATTTTTTTATTTTTAACCACATCTTAATCTAGCATTCTAAACAAGATGCTGCAATGGCTTCTTCATAGTAGCCTATACTGAAAGATGTAAGGTATGTGATTGTTTCTCATGAATCTTCTTCCCATTTTAATTTAACAGATAAGCTTGAAAGAGTTTTTATGGGGAATCAGGTACTATGATTCATCCTATATCTTGAAAATGAGAAAAAGTTAAAGTGCCATTTCCTAGCATAGGATTGTTATTTACAATCCATGGTAGTTCAGTGAGATGTATATTCTTGTTGGGAAAATTGGTGATATCACTATTTACAATATATTGCAGATTGTTTGGAGAAATGGACTAAAAAAGTTTAAAACCCATAGATTTAACAGCAATCTTTTTGTTGACAAGCAATAAGTTTCAAAATTTCTGAAGTAGGAATTATCATTGTTATTTTTAAAAAAATATTTTTTTTTGGTTATCACTCTTTTTATTTCATTCTGATGATTCAACATTAAAAAATAGGTTATAATGATCATAGCCTGAAAATATGATGATGAATGTTGATACCAGAGTTCCAATATCTCAGGGGCTGCCACAGAGAAGAGAGAGTCAAGCTATTTTCCAAAGCGCCTGAAGGCAGGACAAGAAGCAACGGATGGAAACTAATCAAGGAGAGAAGCAACCTAGAACTAAGGAGAAACTTCCTGACAATTTTTAGAACAATTAACCAGTGGAACAACCTGCCTCCAGAAGTGGCGAATGCTCCAACACTGGAAGTTTTTAAGAAGAAACTGAATAGCCATTTCTCTGAAATGGTATAGGGTTACCTGCCTGAGCAGGGGGTTGGACTTGAAGACCTCCAAGGTCCCTTCCAACTTTATTATTATTATTATTATTATTATTATTATTATTATTATTATTATTATTATTATTATTATTATTATTATTATTATTATTATTATTATTATTATTATTATTATTATTATTATTATTAAATCTATGTTGCAAGTGTACAGAATTATTTTGATTTCATTTCTTTGTTTTGCTTTTTTACTCACTGTTTCATGTCCTCTGAACTGCTCTTTAATTGACAATTGATTAAAAAGTACACTATTTTATGCCTTGTATTTGTGTGTTTTTCTACCTTAATTTTTTTAATGTAGTCATTCTAATGGGTATTTAATAATAATAATAAAATATCCCAGGTCCTTGAGAAAGACTCATAGGTGAATAAAAATGCCCAAAAAAGTCTAAACATCTGGCTACCATGCAATGAATTATAATAATAATCATTTGATCTATTCATTTTGCCTATTGCTCCAAGTTAGCTGCATAAAAAAATTAAAAATAAGTAAAGAAAGTTAAATAAAAAGTCATTTTAATTCAGCTTGAATAACCAATGCATATTTTAACTGTTCAAAAGCATCTATGATCCCAAAGCTCAAGATCCTTTGCAATATATATTATCACTCACCACTTTATCCCACTGGGAAGCTTGCTCAATAAACAGTGATGAGATATGGCTCTTTACAGATTAAATACGGATTAAATCCACGGTCCAAAATTTTTTCATTTAAGTTGTATTAAATTCTTCTCTGTGCTTACCTTTGGTTAAACAGTTTCAGACATTAGGAAGAATTATTCAGAAACATTTTCTTTTTTAAAAAATAAAATAGCATTTACATTATATGCTTGCTGGCTTATTTTGTTAAATTTCCACATCAGTATTATTGAAGAAACAATATCCTTCACATTTTAGGGGCATCATACTCCTGACAAAATTAAATGAGGGGAAAAAATAGAAAATCATCTAAACTGATTTTTTTTCTTTTCCATTTTCTAAAAGCATATTATTGTGGTATAGCTATTTCTCTGATTAATTCAGATAAAGGGAGAAGAGGGGAGGCCAAATTCTGCATGTATCAAATTACTTGTAAGTTCTGGATTGATTTATGTGCAAGCAGATCCACCCAAATAACTGTACCATATCACAGATGGCAGAATGAATCCAAAAAGTCACCATCTATACCAACTCAAGAACCCATCCAGAGACATTTATTTTCATAAGATGGTTTTAGAAAAATAATACATATTTCTGAAATGCATGTAGAAATAAGATAAGATAAAATAAAATAGTGAGTTCTATGTGACTAGCATTTTGAAAAAATGTGCATTTTTCTTGCATTGCAATCATTTAATAAATTTAACATTATGCTATATCCTCATAAGATGTAACAGATATTTCCCCAGAATTAGAAGAAGGCAATACAAAGCACTCCAACTCTTTTATGTAAGCAAAATAATCAACTCTAATCTATATGGTGGTAGCAGCTGGTTGTGAATAGTCTGGCAGTGTATAAAGGTATAAAAATTTCTGCCAATTTTTTGCCTTGAAAATGCAGAATTATTCAGAAAAGTGTAGAAATATGACAAGCAGAATCCTAACACATATCTCACAGATCATTGCCCAGAAGTCATTTCATAAACAGTTCTATTATGTATTAACCTAAATAAAATCTTTATTTATTGTTGATAGTAATTGTTTCCTCCTCCACCTCCTCCTCCTCCTCCTCCTAAAATTTTGATCTTTGTAGAAAATGCAGTGAAAATCTGGAAAGGTGAAAGGTGTTGCGTAAAACCCCACTTACATAAGATCTATTTATCTTAAACAATTATGTAACAGACTTCAAAATTAATAGTACATTCAAACATCAAGGCATATTTTCACTTCCTAGTGACTTGAATATTATTTATAAAAAGCTACCTGTTTATCAAACAAAAGCTTGTAAAACCCAAACTACTGCTTGAATCAACATTGCATTCAAGAGTTCACTGTGGAGAGGAATTTCCTGGACTTTTGTCTTTAATGGGAGTAGACGTAGTACAGGTAGTCCTTGAGGTATGAGCCTAATAGAGCCTGCCCATTAGGCTTGTAAATCAAAAATCTCATCAAATGAATCAGACTCAATATTACAACATTTTAAAATCAAACTCATTAATTGAATCAAATGGATCGTTAAATGAACGAAGATCTGACTTACTATTTCCTCCAATGGCTGCCTGAACTGAGAGACTTTTCCCATTCTGCTGCCAGCTGTTTCCAGTCACCAATCAGCTGTTTCTGGTTTCAGGAACTACAATAAATTGTCTCCCAAGCAGGCAGCAGGCTTTTTTTTTTTAAGTTTGTTGCAAGGCAGTTCAAGCTTCTTCAGACGGGGGTGGAAAAGTAATTTTAGCTCTCTAGTCAATCTTAGAAAGCAGATCTTCCACACAGCTCCAGGAAAACAAAAACAAACGGTCGGTGCCAGCTGCAAAAATCACTGGATCTTGTTTGGCATATGACCAGGCACAAAAAAAAGCCCGAACCGGCCCAGGCAAGTCACAGAGTTAAGATGGCTGCCATAGCAGCTGATACCGAATCCAAGTCACATGGATACAGAGGCCTGTTTTTGGTTGCAATTTTGAATTTCTAATGTAAGTACTTAATAAACACTCATATCTGGGGGATTATCTGTAAAGAGAACACCACTATGAACCTTCACAAATAATGTTTTTTTGAAAGGAAAGAAAAATATGATATAGCTACTACTACTACTACTACTACTACTACTACTACTAATAATAATAATAATAATAATAATAATAATAATAATAATAATAATAATAAAGTTGGAAGGGACTTTGGAAGTTATCTAGTCCAACCCCCTGCTCAGGCAGGAAACCTTTTAGCATTTCAGACAAATGGCTGTCCAATCTCTTCTTAAAAACTTTCAGTTGGAGCATTCACAGCTTCTGGAGGCAGGTTGTTCCACTGATTATTTGTTCTAACTGTCAGGAAATTACTCCTTAATTCTAGGTTGCTTTTCTCTTTGGTTAGTTTCTGTTCTGTTTTGTTCGTTGTGAAGGCATTGAGACGAGGCAGGAGTAACACAGTCCTTCTTTATTCAATCTCCAACAGAACAATACAAAATGGCGTCAATTCCTTTTATACCCTTTTGCAGGGACGGCATCAACCAATCAATGCAACAGATTCTCCCACCTTGCACATGCGCAATAGGCTGGAGACAGCCTGTCTGGTCCCGGGCATCCATGTGGTCTGCCTGGGCCTCTCTGCAGCTTCCTGTACCTGTTGAGTCACTCAGCAGGCCAAGGACATAACAGTTCCCATCTGTTGCTTCTTATCCTGCCTTCAACTATTTTGAGAATAGCTTGACTCCCTCTTCTTTGTGGCAACCCCTGAAATATTGGAACACTGCTATCATGTCACCCCTCGTCCTTCTCTTTCTTAAACTAGACATACCCAATTCCAGCAACCGTTCCTTGTAAGTTTTAGCCTCCAGTCCCCTAAGCATCTTTGTTGCTCTTCTCTGTACTCTTTATAGAGTCTCAACATTTTTTTTACATCGTGGTGACCAAAACTGGATGCAGTATTCTAAGTGTGGCCTTACCAAGTCATTGTAAAGTGGTATTAACAGTTCACGTGATTTTGATTCTATCCCTCTGTTAATGCAGCCTAGCACTGTGTTGGCTTTTTTGGCAGCTGCAGCACACTGCTGGCTCATATTTAAGTGATTGTCAACTAGGACTTCGAGATCCCTCTCAAAGTCACTACTATTGAGCAAGGTACTATCTATACCATATCTGTGCATTTGGTTTTTCTTGCCTAAATGTAGAACCTTACTTTTTTCACCATTGAAATGACTGCTCAAACCCCATTTCTAGGCATGGTGTCTCCTAGGTATTGTGGAAAAGGAAAGCAAGAAAGCAGTTTAATTTTTTTTAATTGATTATTTTTAATGGTCATATTGCTGCTACTGGATTTTAGGAAAGGAAATAGCATATAAATTAATGTAATAAAAATATACAAAATGCTATTTTGTACCTGGTTACAGAAATCCAGATGATAATAGATGTCAGCAAGAAAATATATTAAAGAAATAAATAATTGGTTGTCTGGATTTTCGTAGCCCAGATATTACAGCCTTAGATTAACAGTATCAACAATAACGTAGCATGATGTGCATATTCAGATATTGTTCCTCCTCTGAATTTATGGTTTATGACTTAGAATATTGTGAAAACCTAATGAATTAGAGTAAAGCCATTGAGGGAGGAACAAGTTTCCTCTATGCAAATAGAATCTTTAGTTCTCTTACACTTATGTTTTAAAATATAGCAAGATTTGGATTCAGAACAATGAATTAGACCAGACATGTCAAACACAAGGCCCGGGGCTGGATGCGGCCCGCAAAGTGGTTTCATGTGGCCTGCGAAGCCATTCTGGAAACAGTGAGGGAACAGCCCCCACTGCCTTGGCCCTGGCCCAGGCCGGCCGGGAGCCAATGTACAATTTTGTGGTGGCCATCTATGCTGAAATGCATTCAGTCTTAGGCCCCTGCCACATCGGCCCCACCCCCTGGATGCATGCTGGGGAGGTGTCACCCTTTGTGAGGAATGAAGAAATGCACCATTGCCTGGAAGTGGCCAGTAAATGGCCCTTGCCTATTTCACATATCCGGCTTGATGGGCTCTGGGGGAGGGTTTTTGGCAGGTAGCAGGGCGCTCTCCTCACAGCACCGAGAGGCTGAGCCGGGCAGCACAAATCCAAAAAGAAGCGCAATGCCGCCCAGTCCCCAGCCTGCCCGGTTTCGGCAGGCAGCAGGTTGCTCTCCTCATAGTGCCAAGAGCTGAGCCAGGTCGCATGAAACAGATGAGAAATGCAATGCTGCTTAGCCCCCAGCCTGCCCAGTTTCAGCAGGCAGCAAGGTGCAAAGCTGGTGAGCTTCACACTGCTTGGCTCAATTTCTCGGCGCTGTGAGGAGAGCGCCCCTCTGCCTGCCGAGACCAAGCTGGGGGCTGGGCGGCATCGCGCAGGTAACATTGACTCTCATGCTGCTCATGGCATTCCCTCCCCCCAGAGCCCACCAAGCCAGATATGTGAAGTAGGTGACGGCCATGTGCTGGCCACTTCCAGGCAATGGTGCATTTCTTCATTCCTCACGAAGGGTGACATGTCCCCAGTTGTGTTTCTTGCCTGTTTTTCTCCCTCCCTCATCTCAAATATTTTCCCACCACTCTGTACTTAGGAAGGAAGAAAGGAAAGAAGGAAAGAAGAAGAGGGAGGGTCTGAGGGAAGTTCTGCCTTAGTTCTGCCCTGCTGCCCTTTCACCATCCCCTTGCCCCCTCCTCCTAGCCTATCCTGGGGGTCTTCCATCCTATTGCTAAGGAAGCTTTGGGTACAAAGCCGGATCTCCTCCCATGGAGAGGGAATGGGCCTCCCTCTGACTTTGCCCTCGTACCCATCATGAGCAACCTGGCTAAGGAGAGCAAGCACAGCAGCAGCAGCCTTGAGGATGAGGTAAGTGCAGCTGGGCACCCCCTTGGGGAAGTGGGGCTGGGCTTGGTGCTGCGGGTGCTCAAGTGACAGGCTGGGTGTTTGATCTCTGCTGCCCAGGGCTCTGGGCAGCCCGCACCACCATCCAGCCCCACCCCGCATGGCCTGAGAGGAACAGTGAGGCTCCTCCAGTGCACCATGCCTTGGCACTTGCCCTGGTCCCACCCCCTTCTGCCAGAGACCCACAGGCACCCTTGATGCAAATGATGTAGAGCTGGCCATGCCCACCTAATAGGCCACACCCACTCCATCCACACCCACCCAGTAGGCTGCACCCACCCTGGCCACACCTACCCAGCCCCCCAAGGGCAACCGCAATGCTGATGTAGTCCTCAATGAAATTGAGTTTGACACCCCTGAATTAGACTGATAAAAATGCAAAATTTGTTTTCTTCAACTTTTTCTCATTCCTATGTAGAAGTAATTAGCAAATGTGATTCTGTTTCTGTCAAAATCCTGTTATCTGATCCACATGAACGTAATTGTATAAATGTGAACATGTTGTGTATGTAGTATTTTTCTCCAATTAACTACATAAAACCCTAATATATGAAATAATATCCCCCTCATCTCTATATTTTTGTTTTTATTTTTTCTAAAAACAGAAAAAAATATTATTTTGTCAATTTCTAATATATTACAGATGTTAAGCTAAAAACAGGATAGAGAAAGAAAGAGATATGTGGTGCCAGTTTAAGAAATAATGTAATTCAGGAAATCCCTAAAAACAGCTTTAAACAACATAATTGCAGATAATTTTCGTGGAGTAAGATCCCAACTGGGAAGATTACAGAAATGTTTATACTAAAAGAGTGTTCATGCAATGTTAAACTGGTACATTTAGGGTAGGATAGAATTTAAAACTTTTTAAAAGTAGCTACACACTGAAAATTGAGTCTACTAATCGTCAATGACTGACTTTAGTCTTTATTTTATCAGAGTTTAACAGCTATGCATAATTCTATTTTCCAAGACAATAACCAAAGCTTGCTTTTTGTTGTTCTGGCAAAGCCCATTTTTTAAAATCAAAAGCACTAGGTGAATGTCTTAGTTGCAATCATTTATTTTCTTTTTTCTATTTCAGATTTGTTTAATCTCTTTAAGCATGAATGGTCTAGTATTTTACTAAATACCGGTAGCTTGAAAAAAACTGTAGTATGTAACTGTATACTCGAACTGCTTTTTGACCCATATATTAGTTGTTGCAAAACTTCTATCTTATACTATCACATATATTTTTATATGAAGCATATAAAGTGATCTGACACTGGAAACTCTATCTCTTACAATTAACTGGGGGATCTCATTGAAATGATTTGAATATATTCAAGGATTGCTTAGAGGCATTAGCATGAAGGGATTAGTTTATATTTTGTTTATATTTGGGAGAGAATGGTGAAGTTATTTTGTTGGGTTTGTTATTCCTCATTCTGTTCTAAGTTTAATGTTTAGCAGGGAGGTTAAACCCTTAAAGCTGGTGCATTTCTTTGGAAATTAAGTAGATACCATTAACTTGGAATCCCAGCTTAATTAAAGCATTAAAAGTTAGTTAAATGCTTTCATAATTATCAAATTATAAAAGAATATTTGTGTAGACTAGGTTTGGAATGAATTATGGTGCATTTTATGCTTTTTGTATACTCTTTTATTCTGAAGGTGATA
>NW_015387035.1:154505-161515 GCF_001527695.2 Protobothrops mucrosquamatus
ATACCTGAACTTGGAATTGTAACCAAAAGCATATTGGGAGCTAGTATATTTCACAAAAAAGCAGGATAACAGGAGCAAAAGTTATTGTGTCCAGAACTGCATGTACTTCTCTTTTGAATTTTGGACTGAGTGAAGCTTCTGAATATTTTTTCATGGGCACTCCCATGTGGAGCACAAGCACTTGACAATGATTATCCACTTTCAGAAGATATTGTGAGATTTATCATAATATTTTTATACTGCCCCATTTGAAAAAAATTGATAGCACATGGATTTTTTTAAAAAAATAAATCAAATATTTTAAATGAAACGTTCACTGGCTGTTTTTGGTAACTAATTTAATTATGCACATGCATTTTATGATCAGATGATCACTGTCTAAATATTTTGCCCTTGATTGGTTGTGATCAGTAAATTATTTATTCAAAAGGCAATCAAGTAAGATGAATTTGATCCGAATTCCTATCTGCTAAACAAATGGTTAAGGCTAACATGCCTTAGTCTACACATAAGTATGGGTGAGTTATTTGTATCTGGAAATATTCTTTATGCCCATAGCTTCTTTATAAAATGAAAATTATATTTAATTTAGTGCTAATGCCATACATAGATATGATCTTTTTTCACTGGGCTCAAATATTAACTAATCTCACTTTTTAATGTTGATTTTTATGTTTTTAAGTGCCTATTTTTATATATGTATTGTTTTTATTGATCATTGTATGCTGTCCAGAATCACTTCTCATCAAATGGGTGGCTAGATACACCTGATTAATAAATAAATATTAATTGCTAACATCAGGAGAGAATTTTCTGCTGAAACTGACAAAACATTATCTTGAGGTTAGCAAAAAGTAGGCTTTTTTCTGGTAGCACCTGCATTTAGAGATGCTATCTCTATGAAAATAATATCACAGCTACCATAATATTTTAGATGCCTTTTAAATATTCTCTCTTCACCCAGGTCTTCCTTATATGATTGCAAACCATATGATTTTATTTTGTTTGCCTTACCGCTTTTTAATGAACATGGGTTTATATTGGTTTATGTTGTGTTACTTGTATTTTAATATTTTTCGTTGCATTTTTTCCCACAGGAAGTGATAGAATAATACAGTATATTCAAATATTCGATATTTATCATTTATTTAAGTTCAATTGGAAAGAATTATAATTGTGATTGCTTTAAACTGACAAAGAATTCTTTGCCCTACTTGTGACATGGAGATTGTGTTAGCAGACACTTCCACTCACATTGTAATTTATTTCTTTGGATTGAAGCTGACTTATAAAGGCTAGTGCTCTTTCTTGAAAAGGTTATGTGAACATAGTCTTAATCCAGCAATTTCAAATCAGTTAAGATTAAGATTAACTTTCCTTCTGAAAAGAAAGTGCTAGAAATGGTGTTCTGGCCTGCTACCTGAAATTTGGGGGGGGGGGAAAGCATCATGGTTTGGAGTCAACAAAATATAATGGAATGTAACACTTAGTGCTGTTTCATAAACATATATGCAAATGTTCACCCACAACATTGTGACAAGAAAACAGTAATAAAGCTGTCATTAACTAATTTAATAAAAAAAAAAATATTCCCTATTTTCTGATGGTGCACACATATTGTGTGCTTTTGTGCAATCTGTAGACTTTATCTAGTTATTATTCCTAATTCCTCAATATAGTTTAAATGCATTGTATCAACACATTCTGTCAATCAAAAATACTTTTCATGTGCTACAGAAGACTTTGTATATGGATGGCTAAATCTGTCAATTTTGTATATGGATGGCTAAATCTGTCAATTCGATTTTGCTCAGTTTTTCATATTTTCCCTGTCAGGTTCATTGAACATATTTCTTTCACTTTGTATACATTTTGTGAAAGTATTTTTTCCTAATAAGAGCTAATTTTCTACATTATTGTTAATAATACATGTTTTACTAACATAGTAATATGTTTCCTCTGAGTATGAATTTTGTACAAATTGGATTATTTTATCATGAAATTTAGAAAAGAGAGAATATTAAACTTTATTTAGATTTTAAATGGGATATTGGGCATTTTCACATCATAGATTTTCAATAGCCAGTCCATCACAAAGTAACTTGAAGCAAACCTGTAATCAATTTCACCCAAACTACTGCCAACCCTGGAGCAACAAGAGTCCTTTCACCTCTATTCCATATGAAACAAAATAAATTGATGGCACCCCTGCTATTCACATTGTGAGCATTTCTCTGGTCACTTGGAAAAACAAAAACAAATATAAATTCTGAGCAATTGCCATAAAGTTCATTTTCCTGGAAGCAAAAAAACAGTATCGTTTGTATTTAAAGTCTACAGCAAACTGAAATGGCAAATGAATGTTTTTTGTTTGTTTGTTTCAAGCTTCATTTCCCATTACATTTACATTTACATTTACATTTATTACATTTATACCCCGCCCTTCTCCTGGTGGACTCAGGGCGGCTTACAGCCAATTTAAAACAAAACAATCAATACAATATACAAAATTTAAAATGTAATTAAAAAGAAATATTAATATGGGCCTTTTCTTCCTTTTTTTAAAAGTTATTTAAAAACGAAATTTAAAATACCCCTTAGGCCAGTCCTGCCAGCTGAAATAGCCATGTCTTTAGGTATAACCATTGTTGCTATGGTGGTTTGAGTTAGGGAAATACATTATAAACAGTGTCTAGAGGCAGGCATCATGAGCAAAATGCTGCTGCTATATCAGGAATGTAATAGCTTATTTGAATTAAGGAAAAGAGGGAAAAGAAACCACCTGTAGAATCATAGGAATTCAAAATAAAGGAAGGCAGAAAGCTTTGCTTATTTTCAGTAAACCGGCACAAAGCTAGAGCTAATTGACTTGGTTCTTTAAGACAGCTAATATTATAAGACTGGACAGACAATGAGCAACCATCTCTACACACGTCCATTGATTGAATTAGTGTGAATTACCAAATTATTTTATTTGTATTTTCATATACAACTTTGTAATTTCTATAATCCTCTAAAGGACAGATTTTGAATGCTTGTCATTTAACTATTTTGCTATTTTAAGAAGTAAACTACATGGTCATATGTATTAAGTATGGAACAATATGGATTAGTATAGAAAGGATTGACATTTTCCTTCTATACATTGTTCTGATTCTTGTAGTCTAATATAGGGTCCTAGAATCTACTGATGTTTTATCCAAGTACTAGTCAATCTGACTCTACTTATCTTCATAAGTAAGATACATCTTACTGGAGGTTGTTGTTGTTGTTGTTGTTGTTGTTGTTGTTATTA
This sequence comes from Protobothrops mucrosquamatus, assembly GCF_001527695.2. Taxonomy (NCBI): domain Eukaryota; kingdom Metazoa; phylum Chordata; class Lepidosauria; order Squamata; family Viperidae; genus Protobothrops; species Protobothrops mucrosquamatus. The sequence goes on from NW_015387035.1 coordinate 157,801, forward strand.
TTATTATTATTATTATTATTATTATTATTATTATTATTATTATATCACATTTTGGGTTTGATAACTTCCTCAACAGATTGTGAGGATGCTGTAGATGCAATATATCTTGACTTCATAAAACTTTGATTAAAAAACTCATCACATACTGGCTACCAAACTTAAGTGAGGGCTGGAGGGCATGACAATTAAATCAGTAATCAGCATAAAATAATATTTAGAGTGTGCATAAATAATTATCTCTAAAGGTGTATCAGGTGAATGGCTAAAAATATCACTCCTGAATCCTTTATTCTGTATTTTTTTTTTATTAAGGACATGGATGAAGAGGAGAGGGATATGTTTACAAATTTTGCAGATTACATTAAATAATGTGGAGTAGTTAATGCCCTAGAAAACAAAAATAAATGTTCAATATAGAGTGGATTAGTGAAATGATTAAAAGTAATAGAATGAAACTGAGCAGAGACAAATGCAAAGTTGATTCACATTTCACTTAAATAAAAATAACTGCAGGTAGTTGCAAATTGAATAAGAGTTAGTGAGTGATATGACTGCAGAAAAAGGCAAATCATATTTTAGACTGTTTCAAAAGAAGTAGAATTTCTGAATCACAGGGAATAATGATTCCATTTTAATCTTATTTGAATACCATATTCAGTATTGTGTATAGTTCCAGGCACTTTAAGGAGCCAGAAAAATTGGAACAAGTTCAGAGAAGGGCAATGAGATGGATCAAAGAAGAAGAAATTAAGATCTTTCAAGAGACTATTTAGTCTTAAGAAAAGGCACTCTTCAATCTTAGTCTTAAGAAAAGGCACTTTCATTTACCCAAAAGGATATTTCATAGAAATAGGCAAAGATCTACTTTTTCTTTTCAAGCACACAAGCTTGTGTCCTTAAACAAGAAAGAATAGAAGGACGATTTTAACTGAATGTTAGGGAGAAAATCCTAACAGTCACAGCTGCTTGATAGTATGCATTTCAGCAGAAGCACAGAAAGCTTTCTATCTAGAACTGAAGTGAATAGAAGATTCCTGCACTTGGGGGGAAAAGGAAGTGGTTATTGGACTTAGCATTCTAAGTGTGACCATATGTTAAGCTGCTATGAAAAACAGGAAGCATCAATAATATTAAAATGTATCATGCTATGCTAAAATGTGACTTGCTTGGTTTTGGCATCGCCGCCACATAAGGTAAATTTAACAAAGCATAGTTAAAATAATTTACTGTAGTTCTTAAGTTAAATTATATTCTTAAAGCAATTCCAATTTATGTATCTGGAAAATATTTTCAGAAAATAAATTATTTGTTAAGAAATTTTTTANTAATATTAAAATGTATCATGCTATGCTAAAATGTGACTTGCTTGGTTTTGGCATCGCCGCCACATAAGGTAAATTTAACAAAGCATAGTTAAAATAATTTACTGTAGTTCTTAAGTTAAATTATATTCTTAAAGCAATTCCAATTTATGTATCTGGAAAATATTTTCAGAAAATAAATTATTTGTTAAGAAATTTTTTAGGAGGTTCTTTGATTCCAAGAATATAGTTATAGAAAATTCAATTACCAATTAATGAGGGAGCATTTGGTTTTTCAGATCTGGAGCTATATCATCATGTTTACTTATTGTCAAATATTACATACTGGAAGCCAACAACTGATGTTAATTTTCTGATTTGGGCCACTTTGGAATATGCCTAACACCTTTTATTAGTTGACAGTATTAGAATCTAAATATATTAGAACTCTGGGATCTTTGGAAACAATTATGATAGTTAAAAGATATGAAATGTAATCTCTAATAAAAATATTTGATTCTTTTTCTCCTGTTAAATTGACTTTATGGGAAAAACTAACTTTGAAAATTAGGAAAATATGGTTATATAGATAAATTAGATGGAAGTGGGAATATTGTCTTTAAACTAAGTGATAATTGAAGAAGAATTTTGAATGCACTCTGTGTTAAGAGATAAATGAATGAATGAATGGATGAATATAAACTACTAGTAGTGTTTAGTGTTTCAATATGCAGTTGCTTGAATGACTTTGAACCAGGCACTGTCAGCCAACTTGCCTTACATGATTGCTAATGTGGGGAAAAACAAGGAGGAAAAAAACTGTCAATGCCACTTTGAAAAGTGAGATATCAATCAAATAAAGAAATAGAAAATTGTAAAAATCCATAGAAATATATAAAGAAATGACTTCTTTCAACACCATATCACTTCTTCCCTATCATTTCATTATCTATAAACAGATTTTTAAAGACTTATCATTCAGTCCCCATTTGCAAAAGTCCAATAAGGATTACCAGAGATAACAATATTTCTACTTTTAAGCTTGATCAAATAAACCAACTTTATATTCCTTCTTTTTGTTTTTAACAATCTTGATCTTTAACTCCTTCATATAAGGTCATTAAATGTGATTTCTTTTCATTTTTTCTTTGTCCCTTCTCATAGAATTTTTCAAAACCTTAACAAGTCTTTTGTTGTTGTTATAAATACAATATGGTAAAGATATACAGGTCACCCTTTCTTTTATTTGCATGTCCCTTTTAATTATTGGGATATCAGCCAGTTTCTTTTACATATCCTATGTAATCTAATTCAGTAAAATATGTTCTTCTTCCATATGATCCTCTAAAGACATGATAGACATTATTAAAATTAACTACTGGGTCCATTATTTGGAAATATCTTCCAGTATTAAAGGTTTTTGCTCCATTCTGTATTAGTAAGTCAAATTTAAGTGTTCTTTTTTTTTTTTTTTAAATAAAGTTTTATTGATTTTTCATTGAAAAACAAAAACATAAATCTTTTATCACAATATCAACCATAAAAAGAATCAACACCAATCAATACATTCACGGACGTGTCCGGTGTCCCCCTTCCGCACCACCCTCTCACTTGCCTACACCTTCCTCCTCACTATCCTACCACCACTCCTCCTTCCTCCCTCTTTCCTACCTCCCTTTCTCCCTCAACCATCCCGTCAGTGCAGTTGGGGTACCACCAGGCACCTCCTTAAAAATCATACATATATATACATATAAATCTATAACACCAACCTACCCCTTTCCCCCCTCCCCCCCAGGACTTCCCAAAGCTAATCTAGGAAATAAATACACAATCATCCAATACTAATCAAAACTACTCATTATTACTACACACTAGTACAAAATTACTGTGACTCTAAAATAACAGTAAATTACAACAAAAAAAAAATTCTTTTAAGTTGTATCAATATATAATATACCTAATTTTGTTCTAAGTTTTTAATCAAAAGCTACATAATAGTTTTTCAGTTCATACTTTCTCTGAATGTAATCTATCCATCTTCTCCATATTGAGATAATTTTTTCCTGAGAATGATCCTTCAGGTACGCGGATATTTTTGCCATCTCTGCAAAATATGATACTTTCTGTCTCCAATCATCCATAGTTGGTAATATCTTTGTTTTCCAATTTTGAGAAACTAATGTCCTTGCTGCTGTTGTACAATACAACATCAGTGTCATTTCTTTTTGATCCAAATTATCCATGATACCCAATAAAAATAACTGCGGTGTAAATTTTATCTTTTTCTTAAAAATCTGTTGAATATTCCACCAAATCTTAATCCAAAAAGCTTTAACATCCCTGCATGTCCACCAAATATGATAATAAGTAGCATCCATACTACCACATCTCCAACATTTTGGTTGCAAGTT
>NW_015387035.1:164703-173093 GCF_001527695.2 Protobothrops mucrosquamatus
GGGGCATAGCCTCTTTCTGTTGTCTTTCCTTACGCTTATGAGCCGCACGTGTCATTCTTTGGTCTTTTGGATCCTGTTTTTCCTCCAACACTTGTAAATTCTGAGAATCTGCTGCAGATAACGACATAGCTCCAGGTAATTCCACAATCAGTTGTTCCACTCCTTCTTCTACTCCTTTAGCTGGTGATGTAGAAGGTGAGTCAGCTTTCAATACCGTTGAGTAAAAATTCTTTGCTTTCTGTACTGTATTAAGCCTATAGCGATTGCCAGCAAACATAAAGACCAATCCAACTGGTATTTCCCATCTAAAAGGTATTTGCTGCTTCTTCAACTCTTGAGTCAGAAATGCAAACTCCTTTCTCTTTTTTAAAATCTTTGAAGGTATTTCTTTCAAAAGTATGATATCTTGAGCAGCAATCTGAAACTTCTGCTGGTAAAAGGCCTGTATAATTTCATTTCTACGTGTTTTTCTGGAAAAATAAACAACAACATCTCTAGGCTGTTTTCTTTGACGTGCGACCCATGAATTGACTCTAAATATTTTTTCAATTTCTCCATAGATTATTTCAGGATCGCAGTCTAAAGCCAAAGCCAGGGCAGCTGTTACTTCTTCTCTCAGTTTCTCCTGTGCGTTTTCCTGAAGGCCTCTGATTCTTATTGCATGTTCCATTTCTCTAAATTGTGCCATTACAACATCACTTTGAACAATCTCTACAGTTTCTTCTACTTTTTCCATTCTCTCCTCCACCCCTTCCATTTTTTCTCCTATTTCCTCCACCCGGTTCTCTATAAGATCCATATGAAAAGCAAAGCCCTGAAAGATTTGAGACATATTCTCACATAGTTCATCATTCTTTTTGGCAAGCAACTCTTCTGTCTCCACTCTTACTTGCTGTACAATTTGTTTGGACATCTGGATCTGCATCTGCATCAAAGAATCCTGTAAGTCCTTTAAGGTAATATAAGGTGGTGAAGAGGGTGGAGGAGTTTTAGCTCTCTGTTGCGTGGCCTGTACAGCTGGAGAGGAAACAGCTGACTTAAGTGCTGGAGGGGCTACACCATGTTTAGAAGCCATTCTAAAGCTTAGAAAAGGTTTTAATATACAGTCCCAAACAGTTAAAAGTCAAACAAATTTTTCTTTAATTTTTCTTGATTTTTTGGAGATTTTTCCTTAATTTTTGAAGATTTTTTACAGTTTTAACAATATAGCCATCCACAACCGGAAGGAAAGTAAAAGTATCTCTTTAGCACAAAGAAGCGGCAAACCGCAGCCATTTTTTTTTCTCCAAAAAATAACTTTCGATTTTCAATCCTTGAGAAGAATGCTTAAAAGTCTGAGTCAAAGTTTTAAGTTCTTTATAAAAGATCCAAACTTCTTAGTTAGCTCCGTCTGTGAAAAATACTCACAATTTAATTCGAAAAAAAAATCAGAAGTGGAGACGGCGTCTGGCTTCGCTTGCAGCGAAGACGTCCCGATCTGCGGAGAAGCTCTGAGCTCCGGAGGAGTTCTCACCTTCACCTCGCTGGGAACACCCAGGGAGGCTAGGGAACTCGGCTCCTACTCACGAGCAAGCTCTCCTTCTCTCCTTTGCCCGGAGAGAAGTTTCAAAGCGCCCAACAGCTGATAAACGCTGTTTTAGCGCTTTTTACGCAGTCCTGAACGGGAGGCTGTCAAAACAACCCCCTTCGGCAGCCGCCGAGCCACCGGAAGTCCAAGTGTTCTTCTTTAATTGTATTTTTTTGTTTCTTCCCTGTGTCCAACTTTCAAAGATTCATCCTATCTTTTTTAAAAAAAAGAATTCAAAACCCTTAGTTCATTTTTAACTTTTCAAAATGAATGTTCTAAACAGCCTTTTGTTTTTTATTTCCTCAAAATTATTATTATTTTGTCTTTAAATTTGTACTTAAAACTACTTTTATAAGTATTGAAGGATATTCAACCAGTGCAAGAAAAAAAAATCTCCTGTCCAACTGTAGGTTCCCAATATCTGAGAAACAATTACTAAGCAATTTCCAAAAGTAGTTACAAAAGAAAATATGTGATCCCTATGCCCATAAAGGGTCCAACTGTGGTTTCAGCAGAAATGGCATTTCTTGTTTACCAGACTCTGATCCACTAGAGATTAAATCACCGTAAATAAACTTAAAAGTTCAGAAAATCAAGAATATTTTTCTTTCCTTGAATATGAAAAACAACAAGAATAACTAACAAAGCATAGTCATTTTTCAGTGTCACAAAATACCAAAGTAAAGTAAAGAGACAGTGCCCTTAATGTGGTTGTGAGATTTGTGTGTGTCTGTATGTGTGTGTGTGTGTGTGTGTGTGTGAGAGAGAGAGAGAGAGAGAGAGAGAGAGAGAGAGAGAGAGAGAGAAGAAAGAGAAAAGAAAAAGAAAGAAGAAGGAAGAAAGGAAGGAAGGAAGGAAGGAAGGAAGGAAGGAAGGAAGGAAGGAAGGAAGGAAGATGGGAATGCATAAAAAAGAACACCAGAACACATAAATATTTGAAACAGGTAGTAAATTACAAATTGTCCACTGTTTGTTAAACAAGCACATCCTTTATGCAATTAACTTGGAGCATGAAATGTTCGATGCATGGGTATAAAAAACACAGTCAGTGGTTCTAAGCAAATCTTCTTTATCCCCATGATAGCACCAAATTTCCTCATGTCAAGTATGTACTGAGCAGTCATGTCAGTTTTATCTTCAGATGGTCACTTTTTTGTCATTTGACAAATATTCTAATTTATTTTCATAGAAAAATCTTGTCTCATCAAGCTGGAGCTAACAAAGTGCAAAATTTCTTTTGGGCTACGAATTTGTTCCCACAGGAGGAGGATTTTTATTTATTTCATATTTGACCTTTTCATGTAACTTTTAACTAAAAGAAATTGAATTTATCCACTTGCTACTAAATAAAGAATTTAGTATAATGAAAAATGTTAATTATGCTGTATATAAAACCGAGGACTATCCACAAGGGGGTCAAGATAGTACCCTGTCATCTTACTTCTTTACCCAGCAATTGAAGTCTACCCCTTCAGTTTTGGATAATTTGCTCATGATCACTGGTCTTGGTTTTTTTAATGGCTGGTCTTTTAAGAATGTATTATTTATTGATTCATCTATTTGATTTTTGATGTCAGTTGGCTCCAACTGACTCTGGGCAGTTCACAAAGTAAATAACAGCATGGAAACATCAGGAAAATAAGAATACAATAAAATAGAAAAGAATAACAAAATAGTTACAAGATGTCAAACCAGACAACAAACCAATCTTAAACAAGTTAGTTCTATCCTACTTCAGGTGTCAGTTGCCTCAGGGGGAACTTAGTTGCAGAGAACAGCTATTGTGACAGAAAAGTACTTTTCCTGGGTCCTGAAAGATGACACTATTTAATCAAAGGGGCCTGGAATGCTCCTACTCTTTAGGACAGGGGTTCCCAATTGGTGGTGATCGCACCCCCTAGGGGTGCGAGACGATATTCCAGGGGTGCAAAAACTTGGGTTTTCAAAATTATAGTGTATTTGCATAATTCGTTGCCATTATTTTGGACTTTTGTAAGGGGTGTGAGAATATATCAGAAGTGTTCTAGGGGTGCGGGGTATAGAAAAGGTTAGGAGCCATTGCTTTAGGAGCATAATGTCCTGAAAGAAACCATAGGCAATCCCTTAAATAACCTATCCCATGAAGATTTTTATATGTAATAACCAAAATCTGAATTGCATCAGGAAGCCCATTGGCAACCAATGTTGTTCACTGACAAGAGATAGTGATGAGACAGACATATCACTGCTTGCACTGGTGTATTCTGAAGTTTAAAAGGGTCCTCAAGAGCAACTCCATATAGAGTATATTGCAAAGGTCAAGCTGTGAGTTGACAAGTTCATGAAATACTGACTGGAAAGCTGTCCAATCCAAGAAGTTGTGAAATGGTACACCAGTTGGAGCTGTGGAAAGGCCTTTTTGCAACATGTGCCACCCAATTGAAATGGGTCTAGACAATCAAATTCCTACATTCATTCATTCATTCATTCATTCATTCATTCATTCATTCATTCATTCATAGCTACAGTCTTACTATCCACTAAAAGAGGGAGGGAGGGAGATTTAATGGAAGATTTTATACAAAATGAAAATAATCACAATAACTTTTAGAAAATCAGTTTACTTCAAGACTGATAATGTTACTTAACTGGGTGATGAAATGTCTGAAAGCAAAAAAAAAAAACCACACTCAAAGAGCAACAAGGTCTTCAAAATCCTACTGCTTTGCCACAAAGCACTCTGAAGTCTGATTGTACTGCACATCAGTTACAACAATTAGCAGCTTAGAAACTTGAGTGATATGAACAAAATACTTAAATGTGAACAGACTTTTCTGTTTCTGTTTCTATGGAAAATGTGGACGTCCAAATCTTGCATAGAGTCCTAAATTATTCACAATAACTAAGTAATATAACTCTTCTATATTTTCCACATAATGATTGCTTATTATTCCTCTTGATATATTCGGTTTTTTTTAATGACAGCATGAATACATGGAAATAATTTCATTTCCATTGCATAGCAGTCCATGAATCTGACATGGCCCTCGAACTGTGTGCTGTATTTCAGATATGCCTGCATTTTGAATACTTGTCCAAAAAGTATTCAGAGGGACCAGGTCAATATCTCAATTTTATTCAATTTGATATATATGTATATTTAAAATCTATTAAAATTATATATAAGACACTGCTAGAATGCAAGTACTACCTTCATGACATTGAATTAAAAAAAATAAAAGGGATATTTTAAAGACATATGTAAGATGATCTTTATGAATATTATAAAAAGCCTTTATGAGTGCTAGGCAGGAAGATAATTTAATTAAGCATTTGAAACAGAATATTCATTGAATCATCTAAAGCAAATATATTGGGAACAAAGTGAGAAGCATAGTAAGTTACTAGCCAGTTAGTGTCAACCATTTCTGCATTATTGCTGCTATTATGAAAAAGTCAAGATAATATATATATATAATGATTCTAAGTCAGTAAATCAACATTTTTTTTCAAATTTTATAACATCAAGTCAAATCTGACAAAGAAATTAATACATCTTTATATAATGTATTTTTCCTATGATTATTCATTACTATAAGTAGTTGCATATTATGTTTCCAGAAAATAATAGATACTGTTAAATTATTATTTTTTTTAAAAATGACAAACAAAAAAAAGAAAATCCAGGTCTAGATGGATAGTTATCTAGTTCAATACCATCCAACAAATAGTGGCTGACTATGAAAGCCTACATGGTATAAAAAGGAAACATTTAGAAGCTAAGATAATTGGAGTGGATAATGCATTATTGGAAAGTCATTGTTTTTAAAAATTGTTGAGATGTATGAAATAGAATCTTAACTCAGTTTTTAAAGTCTTTGTGAACACCATAGTATTCCATAAAATATTAGAACAATAATAATATTGAGGTATGAACATTAAAAAGCTATTCACTATCAATCAAAAACATACATTAGAGCAGAGTTCCCCAATGTTTCTGGCTTTGTGGACTGGCAAGGGGACAGAGAAGGGATAGCTCCATGCAAGCAGATGGCAAATGTGTGCATGAAGCACAACTTGTGCAAGCGGCATGCACACACACCTGCTGCTCATGTGAATTAAGCGTGTGCTCACATGCTTGTCTGGTGCTCACACAAGTGAGTATGCACATGCACATGCTCACCAGCCATTTCTGTGGCCCAATTGCAATCCCCTCACAGCCCACCAGTGGGCGGCAGCCCACAGGTTGGGGACCCCTGCATTAGAATATCTAATTTATCATACTCACTAAATTATAAATCTTCCTTTTTTAAACCCAGCTTTTTGTATCTTACTGAAAGCAAAACAAACAAAACCTTTATTTACATGTATATAGTACTATGGCAGTACTAAATTTAATCAAGAGCTTTTAAGTGTACGAAACTTAAAGCTATGATATTTTGTCATTATTTGCTATTCTTTAAAATTGTAAGGAAAATAAGAATGTGTGCATGTAAAAGACATTATAAAATAGAATTATAACCCTAGTTTCACATTTTACAATGTAGCATGATTCCCAACACATATTGTACATAAATGTAAATAGTATTTCACCTTTACTATTTCATCTTTTCAATATACACATTCGAATTGATATGATCCACATGTTTTTTCTTTGTAAAATAACAGATGCCGACCTTTTGATTGCAGTCAGTGGATTACATGAAATATGAAATAAGAATGTATATCCATGAATATTTCCTTTCACAGAGCTATTTAGATTTGAGCAATTGCTGTTCATTTTTTAACTATACTTTCAACATTTAAAACTCTAAAGAAACTTAGAAGTTGGTCAGGAGCAAAACATCATCTGATTTAGCACCTTTTATTTTTTAGAGCTACCTCAGCTAAACTTCAAGTTCACTTCAGAAAATTGATTTTTGGAGAATGGCAAGCTCTACCTATGCCCTTTCATGGCCTAACATTCATCTTACAGTAATACTGTAGCTAGGAAGAAGCACTAAGGTTCATCTAGATGAGCTATAAGTTGCATAGAAATTCACCCTTCACTGAGTTTTCCCTCCTGTCATGCACTAGCCATCTGGCCCTCTACAAGTCACAGCACATAGATCATTGAGGTCACGGCCTACTAAAGACAGAGAGTGGGTACAAAAAAATCCTACTTTAAGTACCTACTTTATAGCTTCAGACCATTGCACTATTACTCTAGAGAATGCACATCCATTAAATCAATTTAAATAATGAGGAAAGATCTGCACTATATTTTAATTCAAGACATGTCATTATGACATGCTTATTGGGTAGCCAAGAATAAATAATGGTTTGTACTGCAGTAAAATATCCTATACCTAACTGTACATGTCTCTATATTTACAGTACAAACTTTAACTTTTATGAACTTTCTTCCCATCTTTTATGGGATCTGAAATATGCAACTCTTCATACTGCAGGAATACGAATAAAATAATATGCTAATACATTGTGCATATTCAAACTAAATAATTCATATAAATTTAGCAATACAACCATTCTTTTTAATGCTAGCTTGTTTACTGTCCTCATCCCCGTACCATCTGGATAGATTGTTGTAGATTTTAGTAAATGAAATAATTAATGATAAAATGAACATTTGAAAAACACACCCAGGAGGAAAAGAGGAGGACATAAAAAAGAAAAAGCAAGATTTTATTTTGCTCTAGACAAGAATCTTTCTAAATACTCCTTTAAAATTCTTTAGTGAGAGACAGTATCTAAAAGAACGTTAAAGATATCAGAATAGAATACTATAAAGGAAGTTACAGACATTAGATTACCTTCTGGAATATCCATTTGCAAAGAATGTGATTTTCACCAGTTTTCTGGATGCTGGTAAGTTATCTGTTAATCAATTTCAGCCAGTTCTTTAGTATTATCTCCTTTCAATATATCACCTTAACATCATTATACTTGTCTCACTTTGTTACCTTTGTGTATTTGCACATTGTATTCTCAGTGGCCCTTTAATCATTGCAAGTTCTCACTAATTGAATATAGACATCATTAGTTTTCCTTAGTGCTTCGTTGTCTTCTAACACATTTTTTCTTCATTTCTCTTTCTCTGTTAGGACATGGGATTGAGTCAGTGAGGTCACTAATGATCAGTACTTCTTTTGGCACACATGCTTTTCAATTATTGCTAGCATACCAGAAGAGAAGTCTTATAATACTGCATTATTTGATCATCTACACCATAAACTTAATTCCAGAATAAGAAACTGTCCTTTTTATCTTTCTCAAGGTCTCTACACTGAGGAGTAGAAGCAGAAACCTTGCCAAGCAGCTTCTGATATAAGGAAATCCCTATTATTTCAGCCTCTAGGCAATTAAAGTTTCGCCCAACCAAAAGCAAGCAATATTAAGGATGTCATATTTTTGAACAAAATCTAAATTTCTAATATAAGTGGACAAGATTGATATGTTTGAGATTCAACTATTTATTTAACTAAACACTTGAAGCTGCGGTTCAACGTATATGAAATACAGAAGTCAGTGAAGCAAGGCGGTAACCAGGAGTGGATTCTGTATCAGTGACAGACTAACAACTGTCTAGTCTCTTCAAGCTTTACAATTCCAATTAATTCCAACAATGTGCAAATCAGTACTTTCCCCCCCAAATAAATAGTTTTATCTGAAATACTTGAATATTTGAAACTGATATGGTTATTTTAGCCCAGGGGTCAGCAACCCACGGCTCCGGAGCCGCATGCGGCTCTTTGAGCCTTCTCCTGTGGCTCCCAGCCTCCTCTGCCATGTGGAGAGAGAGAGAGAGAGAGAGAGAGAGAGAGAGAGAGAGAGAGAGAGAGAG
>NW_015387035.1:174071-207606 GCF_001527695.2 Protobothrops mucrosquamatus
CACACACATACATATGTATGATGTACATATCTTTAAAAAAATCTTTCCCTTTAGCCACCACCATAATTTCATCACTTTGTTTCCCAGAATTTTAAGGAATTGTGCCTGCTTTATCCAGCAATCAGGAATAATCCATGAAAGCATTTTGCTTCCCTCAAACTCTTTGTTCTTGCCAAAATAACACATTTTGCATCTTATTTTAAACTAATCCAAATCCCATGTTACTGCTTTTCCTATGTATAAAAATCTTTGAATCCCATTTCCTGCCTAATTTGTGTTTAGTTAGATTAAACTTTCTGCAGCCTTGTTGGATACTTATGTCTTATTCTGGAATTTAAGGTGAGCATAGGAGTCTGCAGATACTGTTGGAGAGGCAATTGTATATCATAAAGCAAACATACTAAATACATGTAGCAAAGTAAATACCAGGATTCTAAAACATATTTATGAGAATTTTGGTAAAGTTAGATAGATCATCTATCTATCTGTTTATCTATCTTTCTGTCTGTACATCAATCGATCATATCCTTTATATAACATTACAATGATTAAAAGTGCTGGTGAAAATTTAGCACAGCATGAAAAGTAAACAGCTACTTCTAATCAGAAAAGGTAGCAGTTAGTTGGGTGAACAAAGCAATATTGATATTAGCATTCACTTGAAGTAGATATGACACTAATTTTCACCTTGAATGAAGTTTTAACAGTTTTAGTAGCTTTCATGGCAGGCATGTCAAATGAAATCATTTTGCATTTGTTGTTTTCTGAGAAGACTACAGAAATTTCTAGAACAATAATCTCAGAATTATTGGTTTTCATGTACAATGAAATACAAAGACATTTGTCTTCAGGGAAACTGATTCAGGGGAGAACTTAAATAGGTGAAATGTATTAGTAATTTATTAACACGGAATTTAATAGAAGAAAAAGTAGAGTAGTACTTTATAATTGTGTTTTATTTTCTTGCCTGTTGCATGAGTTACAGAAATAAAGACAGCCATTTGAAGGAAAAAATGTTCTTTCTGCACTGTGTTGTGCCTTTCATCCTGTATCTTGTCCATTACCAAGATAACAAAGTGGATGTATCTTTATCTACTCCTGTATTCTTTTGAAACTGCCAGAAAATTAAGTGTTATCAATCACTTTGCATTCAAGGTTATCATATAGTAACAATAGTGTCAGTAATTTTGGATGGTATCCTACCCTGTCTTAAGCTATTCCAAAATGATATTCCACTCTTCAATGTGTAAAAACAGAGCAAAACCCGCTGCTTAGATAATATAACGGTTTGTGCAACAGAAAAGTAACAAAGAAAACTACCAGATATGACAAAATTGATATCTATATATATATACACAGTATATCTATATCATCTATATATCTATCTATCTATACATACATACATATATACATGCATATACACAGAAATATATATATATATATGTGTGTGTGTGTATATACATATCAAAAAAATAAATCAGAAAGCACTAGAACATGGTGCTTTTTTAATGGTATAAATAAAATAAAAATTAGCATTTGGGTTCTTTGAGGCTGATGTTACTTAGATGAGGGATTAGTATAAAGGGAGCTAGGGAATATCTAATATAAATTGATGATGTTTTTGCTATGCATCTAATTAAAGTCATAAAGAGAGTTGAATTTATGTCAAGGGTAAATAACAAAGTGGTATAATACTTGGACAGCTCATTAAAATCTAAAGGTGGAGGACTCCACTCAAAAAGCCATTACATAATTGTATGAATTGTTTTCTGTAACACCTTCTGTAAGTTCATTCATTCATTCATTTTTTTATTGCTGCCCAATTAATCAGTGGAATGGCTTGCCTTCAGAAGTTCTGGGTGCTCCATCGCTGAAGAGATTGGATAGCCATTTGTCCAGAATGGTATAGGGTCTTCTTCAACATTTGTTTGGGCATTGAATTGTAATAACAGAACTACTAAGTCTTCTCTAACCAAATTTACACCAATGAAAAGATCAATATAAGTGTTATATCATTTTGTATTCTCAATGTCATATGAACATATTTATGCTATGACTCACAGAAATTCTATAAATGAAGTTTCATGTCAGTACTACATATGAATGGAGGAAAAGTTAATTTAAACAGTTGTTCAAGTTTTGTAGTAACTTTTTGAATCAGGGGAGGGTAGGCAGTGAAAGTACAAATGAAGTCACAAACAAATTTAGAAGCCTAAAATCACAAAGCTCATGTACAATTATCTGGTCAAAAAATACTGGATTTAGAAAGTGAATACTGGAATACTGGTACCATATCACCCCTATTCCTTCTTTTTTTTAGACTACTCAAACACAAGTCCTGCAGCCATTCTTTGTATGTTTTGGTTTCCAGGCCTTTGATTATTTTAGTTGCTCTTCTCTGAATTTTTTCCAAAGTCTCAACATCTTTTTTGTAGTATGGTGACCAAAATTGGTTACAGTATTTCAGGTATGGTCTTACTAGGGTTTTATAAAGCAGTGCTAATACTTCATGTGATCTTGATTCTATGTGTCTCTTTGTACAATCTGGGATTGTATTAGCTTTTTTGGCTGCGGCTGCACACTGCTGGCTCATATTCAAGTGATCATCCACTAGGACTCCAAGGTCCCACTCACAGTTACTATTTTTGAGCCAGGTCTCACCTAATCTGTACTTATACCTATGTTTTTTTCTGCCTAAATGTAAAATTTTGCTTTTCTCCATATTAAAGTTCATTTTGATGGATAGGGCCCATTGTTCAAGTTTATCAAGATCTTTTTGGATTCTGAGCTTGTCTTCTGGGGTGTGACTATTCCTGTCAGTTTAGTGTCATCTGAAAATTTGATGAGTTCCCCTTCTATTCCTTCATCTAAGTCATTTATGAAGATATTGAAGAGTATTGGGCCTAAGATAGAGCCTTGCGTTACCCCACTGCTTATTTCTCTCCATGTGGTTGTAGTACCATTGAGGACTATTCATTGAGTATAGTTTGTCAGCCTGCTACAAATCCATTGGTGGTGATGCTGTCTATTCCACCTTTTTCTAGCTTACCAAGAAGTAGGTTGTGGTCTACTTTGTCAAATGCCTTACTGAAATCTAAGTATACTATGTCCACAGTATTCCGCTGGTCTACTAATTTAGTCACTTTATCAAAGAATGAAATAAGATTGGTTTGTCATGTTGTTCTTATTTTTTTTAATAAAGTTTTATTTTTTAACAGAATTCAATAATAATTATTTAACAAAAATATGTTGTCTGAGTATCTTATTCACTAGTACAAATTAAATTCCTAATCCCTAAATCTTTTCTCTAACCATTGATAAAATAGGTCCCAAATTTAAAAATATTATGTTTCTTCTTTTTCTTTCAACCTTAAAGTAAGTCTGTCCATTTCCGCACAGTCTAATATTTTTAAATTATCTCTTTTTCTGGTGGTATTTCTTCGTTCTTCCAATATTGTGCAAATATAATTCTTGCCGCTATTATCATATGTAGAATCAAATATGTACTTTGCTTATCACGTTTTTCAGGTTTATAGTCTATGTGTTTCTCTAACATTTTTTCTAACCAAGTGTGGATTATTGTCCAATATCTCCTTGCTTTAACACATGTCCACCACATATGATAATAAGTACCTGGTTTGTGTTTACATTTCCAACATTTCTCTGACATATATTTAAACATTTTTTGCTAATCTTGTTGGTGGCAAGTGCCATCTATAGAACATGTTATATAAGTTTTCTTTATATGAAGCTGATATTGTCAATTTTAGTTTCTTTCCCACAAACTTTGCCACTTCTCTAAGTCTATATTATTTCCAAAATTCTTTGCCCATGCTATCATTGTCTCTTTTACTTGTTCACCTTCCATTTTGAAATTTAATAAGAAATTGTACATTTTTAATTAACTTTTCATCGGAAATTAATAATGTCTGATCAAACATAGTCTGCTCTTTATAAAATCCATACTGTTTAATATCATTGTCATATCTGACTTGCATTTGTAAATGTGACCACCATGTTAAATCGATGACCTGATTTTCCATCTCTTGCCTGGATTTTAAGTTCCCCTTAGAATTTAAAATATCTTTGTATGTCCATATTCTATCGAGACTGACTAGATTTGGATGTATAAATGCTTCCATTGTTGAAAGCCATCCTGGAATTTTCAAATAAATTTTACATTTTATTTTTTCCCAAGTTAATAATAGTACTTTTCTAATTTAAAGGTTTTGGAAGTATTTATGTATTTTATTTTTTCCATTCCATACCACTTTTTCTTGTTATTAATATGTTAAAGAAACTTTTTTTATTATCCTTGATTTATGTTCCAAGTCTTTGTTCATTCTGAGGCTTTGCCTTCCTGACTTCATCTTTGCATGTTCTGGCTGTCTGCTGATAATTAGTTATGTGTCCCTCTTTCCACTTTTTGTACTTGTCCTTTTTGTCTTTCAGTTTGTCAGAGAGATATTTTTGCAGGCATGATGGTTTCTTCTTAAATTTCTTGTTTTTCTTTCTCAATGGTATTGTGCTGGACTGGGCTTTTATGATAACATTTTTCAGAGTTTCCCATGCTTCTTGAGTTGTTTTCTCCTTTAGGATTTTCATCCATGGAATCTTTCATCCATGGAATCTTTCTGAGTTTCTTAAAATCAATCCGTTTGAAGTTTAAGACACTAGCTGGATTATTTTCTATTGCTTGTGTTTGCATTATATTGAATTCCAGTATGATGTGGTCACTTTCATGCAAGGTTCCGGCAACTTCAACTCCCTCTACCAGGTCTTCTCTATTAGTAACAATTAGGTCCAGTATAGCTTTATTTCTAGTTCCCTCCTCCACCTTTTGGATTTCACTTTGTTTTAAAGGAGTAGGTGGTGAACAAAATAAAAGATTATTAATAATCATTAATACTTGTTCCTGATTGGCAACTTTTAGCTTTTACAAAGAAGTAGATACCTAGGTTTGTTTTCCCTTATTTAGCCCTTATGAAGTTTCACATTTAAGTATAGTTTTGTTTTGGAATCTTCTTTTTCAACCTTCATTGCCAGTCTTAATTTGTTTGTTTTTAACAAAAAAGCATAATAGTGAAATACTGTTTAATTAGGGGGAAATGTGACATACATTATAATGAATGGACTATGCCACAAACTATGAGAATTTCTTAATAAAATTGTGTTATTATTACTTTCTATCAAGTAAGGTATCACATTTCTAGTTTAAAAATATGGGTGGCTAGATGAAAGAGAATTAATTAAAATTCATTAAAATTAAAATTCATTAAAATGGGAACAGGTATTAAGTAAATAAAATTATAGGACACATAAATAGTGCTTTTTAAATTTATTAATAAAATTAATGTCTTTTAACAGATTATTATTGAAATTCATATTTTCCAATTGATTCAGTTTGAATCAAATCAATCATTTCAGCTCTATCCAGAGCTGAGTAAGTGGACTGCTTCTATCTCTGCAGTTCAAGCAATATAGTCGGTCAGCTTCAAGTTCTCTAGTTTATTATTTGAATGAGGATTGGCAATTAAATGAATACAATCACAAACCAATAGACTATTGTTCTATTAATTTATCTTAAAATGAAGTCACTGCATTTATATTAAAGCCTCATGAAAGGCATAATAATCAATAAAAGACCCTTTGAGGAATCCTATCTTGGGCTTCATAAATAAGAAAGATAAGTATACTCTGACAGTTTAAAAGTGACAGGTGACAGGCTAAACTATGAAAAAAGGAAAAGAAAAATAAAAGAAGACATTTTGGGGGATGGGGATCTTATGTTAGTTTTTTTTTTTTAAGAAATTCTTCAGAAAAAGATGAATCATGAAATAGAATATGAACACTACAAATGGTGAACTCAAAAGTACATTGTGAACCAAACTGACATCTTCATAGAAGTTTGACCTAGTTTGTGAAGGCTTTCTGCTATCAATCATCTTTGCCAGCATTTCCCTGATAGATGGATGCTTAGGAAGATCTGTTCCTTTTTTTTTTTTAATCAATCGGAAAGTGCAAGTTTCCAAAACCTCTCATCTTGAAATGACTATTTCTTTGATCATTTAATATCTGTTTTAAATATCTGCTTCAGTCTTTGCACTATTCTTTATTTTCATCTGTCATACATTTTGTAGGCCACCTTTTCAAACTTATTATTTAGTATTATTCAGAACATTTTAGGACTCTAAAATATGATATTCAAAATGCTGGAACCCCACAGTTCTGTGACAATCATCCAAGATTTCAACATGCCATTTCTATTTGCATTGTACAAAATGGGTTACTGGAAATTTAATTCAAATATATTACACAAAACATATTTATTAATGATTGTTTGTTAATGATTGGTACACTGTAGAAGGTTCCTTATCAACTCTGAAGACCACTGCTCTAAAATTTAGATTTACCATAGAGACCTGCATATAGAAAAATTCTGATAATCCATTTCAAACTATTAGATTCTCCATTATTACTATAAAAGCCTCTTGTTTATGCAATGATAAATTGATAAAAAATCTGTTAAATTTGGCTCACAATTGATGGCTTCAATCCATCATAAATACTATAGATATTTTTTCCGTATAATTATGGATGAATAATACATAGTGAACCCAGCCATATATTGACTCATTAACCATATGCCGATTCCAAGCCTGGATAACTTGGGAGGGTTATTGAAAACTATGGTTGTTGGAGGAAGGCCTTTGGGAAGCCCAACAATAGATGTGAAAGAGGTCACCTATGCTGTATAAAGTTATATCAAATTGGAACATGGAATATTAGTAGCACGTCTTTTAGGAAATACAAAATTGTAAAAAGAGAAATGTTTAGAGTGAACATAGACATCCTTGGCATCAGTGAGTTATACTGAGAGGCAATGGTCAATTCAAATTAGATAAGTTTATGGTTTATTTTTCTGGAAACATGATCATCGGACAAAAAGTATTCTGCCTAAGCAAACAAGTAGCTAAATGTGTTGAGAATCACAGAGCATACAATGATCATATAATAGCTATTCAAATTTGAGGCAAGCCACTCAACATACTACAAATTTCCCCTCCAGTTGTAAACCCAAATGATTATGAAATTGAACTTTTTTACAGTCAGCTTCAATGTACTGCCAAGCAAATACCCCCCCAAAAAAGCAAATACCAATTATGGGTGATTTCAATGCAAAAGTAGGACAAGGAGAACTTGCAAGAATAGTAGGCAAATTTTGGCCAGGTGAACAGAATGAAGCTGGCTATCACCTACTGCAATTTTGCCAGGAAAATCATCTCAGCATAATTAACATGGGGTTTATTCAAAACAAGCAACATTTATACACATGAACAACACCAAATAGACAACTTAAAATTAGATAGACTTCATTTTATGGTAACAGTGCTGGAAAGGTTCAGTTCCACATGTTAAGAAACATCCTGGCACTGATCATAGCTCAGACCATCATTTATTAAGGCCTAAACTGAAACAGTGCAAAGTGAAAAAATATCCTGAGTTCCCCTATTGTCTTACCACCTATTTGGTTAGTGCACTTTGTGTGGCACTCGCTATTAGAGGCTTGATTTTGCTTGACAGCAAGGTTGATATTCTTGTCCACACACACTTCTATGTTACATGCACTGATAGCCCTATAATTTTTAGATTGCCGGGGACAGGGTTGTTCTGTATTAACTCACTGTCCCCGCTGTTTAGTTTAAATTTTCCTCTAGAAAATCTGTGAATTGATAGCCAAGTAAATCAGTCCCTTTCTTTGATAGATGCAAACCATCTCTTTTGTACATCTTTTCATTGGACCAGCTACAGACATTGTGACTAATATATCCAAAGCCTTCCCCTTTACACCACTCCTTTAGCCACATATTGAATTGTGCTATGTGCCAGCCTTTTCCATTTTGCTCCTTATATACTGGTAAAACCTCTGAGAAAGTAAACCTACATCCTATTCTGCTAAGTTCCTTCCCCAAGCTCTGGAAATCATTCTGCACAGAGAGTACATCTTTTTGGGACAGATCTTTAGTGCCAAGATGTCTGCTGCCATTCTTGATTATTTTAGAAATACACTTCTTGTCCCTACTGGCAGTAGCACCTGGAAGACACCTGGCCTCTTTCGAAGCCTCTGTGTCCTTTCCTAAATTTACATCCCTTATAATTGAATCACCTACCAGAAGGTAGCTTCTCTTTTTGGATGCCTTTCTGTTCTTGCATGACTGATGTGTCCTGATTCACACTTCTCCCTGTTGAAATCTAGTTCTTCATCTCAGACCACAATCCCCTGCTTATTTGAGTTATCTTCACAAATACCTTTATCTGTCTCATTAATGTCCCTATTAAGGTCAGCAAGGGCACTGTAACTGTTGTGCAGGGACACAGTGAAAGCTTTGTGTTTATGGTTCACAGCTCTCACCCTGCCAGATCCCACGGTTGTCCACACTGCCCTTCTCCTGCAGGATCTTTGTGGTAGAGGAGGCTGATAGCACGGAGGCTTACTAGAGTAGAGGGGCTGAACTGGACACCTAATTTCTGCCTGAAGAGCAGAGATTACAGACCCTAGATAAATAATCTGTCCTTGTAGGCTAGTGATTTGTTTACAGATAGGATAGTTTCCAAGTTTGAAAAGGGTACTGCGGAAGACAGCTGCAAAGCAAGTGTTGCATTGAACTAAGGCAGACATTCTTAGATGCAGGGAATCTCAGATGCACTTGCCCTGAATGTACTGCTGCTGTTTTTGATTTTTAGTTATAGGCGCACGGGCTGCTACTTTGAAATGGAGTTTAAATACAGTATAAATACAGCATAAATACAATGGAGATCCAATCAGGGCCTAGCTACTATACTGGTGGAGTCTCCCAAGACTTACAGCTCTTGCATCAGCTGAATGCAGTATAGCACGTCCCGGCAGTTCTGGCAGCAGTTGAAATGGAGTTTAAATACAGTATAAATACAATATAAATTGTATAGTCTTTCCTATAATGGTGTATGGGTGTGAGAATTAGATATTAAGAACAGCTGATCAAAGAAGAATTGATTACTTTTAACTGTGGTGTTGGCAAAATTATTGCATATACCATGGTCAGTCAGAGCAACCAACAGAGGGGTGATGAATCATATAAAACAGACACATCACTAGAAGCCAAAATCATAAGACTACATCTGATTTACTTTGGCCCTGTCATGTATGCAAATTCATTGAAGAAGTCACTGATGCTAGGAATAGTTAGTGGAACAAGAAGAAGAGGCAAGCAAAGAACATGCTGGCTTGATAACATCAAAACTGATACAAAAATGAACATCCAACAACTGAAAGAAGCTGTGCTTGACAGGATAGCATGGAAAACACTTGCCTGAAAAATCACAGAGAGTTGGACATGACTGACTGGATGAAACAAAACAAAACAAAACAAAACAAAACAAAACACTTAGTGAGGTGTAGCTGAACAATGCTCCCAGAAATGATTTAAGCCTATGCTGTCATTTGAAAAAACAATATCCTTTCAACAATTTTTGACAATCGATTATTGCATGATTATTTAGAGAATCCTTGTATACAAGCTGGATCTCCATGAACAAATTTTATTCAAGAAATTTTTTAAACGTAATTTTTAGGATAGCTTTCTTCAGTTCATTTATTGGGGTCTACCTAAGGACAAAGAATAACATTTATAGGTAAATCTATTCTATTAACAGTTAGTAGATAACTGTTTAAGGGTCAGAAGGACAAATAAATTTTATCAAGACAGTTTCATGCCTGTGAGTTCTCTGATAGGAAGAAAGGAAAGGAAAGTTTAATAGATTGAAGGGAATAGTTCAAGAATTCAATCATGAAAAGAAAAAGCAGATACAAGAACAAAGAAGAAGCCCCTGCTTGCTATCTCTATTTTTAACATGTCTATTGGATATTATGTTAAATGATACAAAGAATAAATGCTTCTGGTGCTACACTTCCAATATTCTCTACTGTTATTTTATACTACATTTTTATGACATCTCCTAGTTGTAAAACTCCAGGAAAAAAGTAAGAACATTATTCATTTATATAAAACACCTATACCATTTATTTCCTTTGGTTCTATCAGAGTTTCCAGCAGAAGTAGAACTATACACTGCTTTTTTTGAAATGCAAAAAAGAGAGCTTTCTATAGGTAGGTAGCAATGAATGCACCATTGGCCCATGTAGAGCACTGACTTGGAGCTGTTGACAGCAGCAGTTGGGGTAAATCTATTTAAATGTAATTGAATTGTGCATCAAACTGTATCTTTAGCCTGCTTTTACTCCTTGCATGTTATACCCTCTCTATGGCTGAGCTTGCTGTTTATTTGGAAGCATCAGGTCCAAAGCTTTTCCTTTACTGGAACAAAATAAAATGCATGAATTTTAATTTAAAATTACAGCATGATGGAGCTTACAAAGATATGGACTACTGGCATATCTGGTCTGATTTCCTGAATTAATGTTACATTATATTTTTGAGGCAATACTAAAAATACAACTTAAGATATAACTTATTTTATATGAGAAAAAAGAAAAAGAAAGAGAAAGAGAGATGAAGATGGAGAGCATGGGAAGAGGACAGTTAGTTTGTAGTAATCCAAAATCAGAAAAGTGTGATAGACCATTTTAAGACCAGCAAATTTTATTATGGGTCATAAGCTTTTGTGAGGTTCAGCTGATTTCATTAGATGCATGGAGTAGCTTAAGTAATGGAGGACGGAGGAAACAAAAAATAGTTATGCATATGATGGTTCCATGCAGAACAGATTACAGGTACCTTATCAATTAGCAATTATAATGTGTTAAAAATCCATTGTATTGGTTCTGACCTGAGATAGCCTGAAACTTATTGATATATGCAAATTCAGCCATTTCACACCTAAAAAAAATAGTATTTTTCTTTCAAAACTGCTACTCTGAGATCTGTAATAGTATGTCCTGGAATGTTAAAATGTTTTGCTATTAGCCTGACCTTGTTTCAAGACCTGATATCAAATACATGTCCATTAATTTTTTTGCACAAAGCTTGGACAGTTTGTCCTATGTAGTATCTAGAGAAGGTTGGTTGGAAGATAACAGCATATATCCTGTAAGAAAAACAAGTAAATATGTTTCTGAAGCTATTGAAGCATATAGTGGTACTGTTGAGGTGAATGCAAAGCCGATAACTGATTTGTTACAGGGTCTGGTTTCCATGTTAGTATTGGTATCATTTTCATGTAGTTTCTTGTTGTTTATAAGAATCTGCCTGTGCTTGGGTGGTTGCCTGAAGGCAATATGTGTGTGCTACCAAATGTCTGAGAAAGCATAATGTCCAGTATAGGCTTTATATTATTAATAATGTGTTTGGGAAGCTTAAGCTGTGAGCCGTAGGTAATAATCAGTGATATTCTGTTGTTCTGTTTTGTGATCTGGCTTTTAATAGGGTCTCTCTAAGAATCAGTCCAATTGTAATGATTTATATATTGATTATTCTGGGTTGGTAAATCAGTATCCTGGATGCCTGTATTAATTGATATCTTAACACAAAGAATACAAGAGAAATATTGGAAATTCAATAATCTAGCAATATTACAAAAAAACCTGCAAATATTTTGTTGACCATAGTTCATAGATTAATGCTTTCAAATAGACTGCAGCAATATGTGAAACTCCAATTCAGAATGTCCCATTCATTTAACATTTTTTCCAAAACAATATGTGAGCAGCATGATATATAAGCACTTACTTTCGCTGCATTAGAATTTATAACATAAGGCCTAAATAATTAAGATGATCTACTTTGAACCATCATATGAAGGGAGGCTTCTTGCACATAATCAAATCCAGTAAAAATATACTACTGTCATGCATTTGCAATATCATAATCCAGAAATATTTATATTAGTTCCAAAGTTACCTGACATACATATTTGGCATTGTGACTGACATGTTCTGACTTAAAACAATATATTATATATAATAATATAGAAATACTGTATAATTTATTTTTGTCATATCCACATTTTTAAACAATCTGATATTGCTAGAAGAATAGAATAGAACAGAACAGAACAGAACAAAATAGAACAGAATAAGAATAGAATAGGAATAAAGTAGAGTAGAGCTGGAAGGGGCCATAGAGGCCTCCTAGCCAGCCCCCTGCTCAAGCAGGAGAACCTATACCATCTCAGACAAGTGACTGTCTAGCCTCTTTTTCAAAATCTCCAGTGATGGAGCACCCACGATTTCTGGGGGCAAGCTATTCCACTGGTTAATTGTCCTCACTGTAAGGAAGTTTCTCCTTAATTCCAGGTTGCTTCTCACTTTGATCAAATTTCCAACCATTGTTTTTTGTCCTGCTCTCTGGTGCTTTGGTGAATGTGGACCCCCTCCTCTTTGTGGCAGCCCCTCAAATACTGGAATACTGCTATCATGTCTCCCCTATTTCTTCTTTTATTTAGACTAGCCAAACACAAGTCCTGCAGCCGTTCTTCGTATGTTGCAGTCTCCAGGCCTTTGATCATCTTAGTTGCTCTTCTCTGAATTTTTTCCAGACTCTCAACATCTTTTTTGTGATATGGTGATCAAAA
The DNA here is from genome assembly GCF_001527695.2 of Protobothrops mucrosquamatus. Lineage (NCBI taxonomy): Eukaryota > Metazoa > Chordata > Lepidosauria > Squamata > Viperidae > Protobothrops > Protobothrops mucrosquamatus. The sequence goes on from NW_015387035.1 coordinate 186,642, forward strand.
TTGGCTGCAGTATTCCAGGTATGGTCTTACTAGAGTTTTATAAAGTGATACTAATACCTCTTGATTCTATGCCTCTGTTTATACAACCCAAGATTGTATTAGCTTTTTTGGCTGCTGCTGCACACTATTGGCTCATAATTAAGTGATCGTCCACTAGGACTCCAAGGTCCCTCTCACAGTTATCGCTTTTAAGCCAGGTCTCATCCAATCTGTACTTGTACCCTTGATTTTTCCAGCCTAAATGTAAAACTTTGCTTTTCTCCACATTGAAACTTATTTTGTTGGATATGGCCCTTTGTCCAAGTTTGTCAAGATCTTTTTGGATCCTGAGCTTGTCTTCTGGGGTGTGACTATTCCTGCCAGTTTAGTATCATCTGCAAATTTGATGAGTTCCCCTTCTATTTCCTCATCTAAGTCATTTATGAAGATATTGAAGAGTACTGGGCCTAAGACAGAGCCTTGTGTTACCCCACTGCTTACTTCTCTCCATGAGGATGTAGTGTGGTTGAGGACTACTCGTTGAGTATGGTTTGCCAGTCAGCTACAGATCCATCTGGTGATGATGTTGTCTATTCCACATTTTTCTACTTACCAAGGAGTAGGTTGTGGTCTACTTTATCAAATACCTTACTGAAATCTAAGTATACTTTGTCCACAGTATTTTACTGGTCTATTAGTTTAGAGAATGTTTGTAGCTCAGGGTTGCAATGAGGAGTATTTGGTGGTCTCTGAGCTTGGCTGCTTTCTTGCAGACTTTTCATTACGCAAACTAGGTAACATCAACATGTTATCTGGTTTGGATAATGAAATGTCTGCAGGAAAACAACCAAGTTGAGAAATAAATTGATGTAATTCACATTTCCAAAATATTAGTAGTTATTTATTAAAAAATTGTGATAAAAAAGATAATTACTGTAAAAAAAATGGTGTAACTACAGAAAGAGAAAGTGGATGGATGGATGGATGGATGGATGGATAAATGAGAGATAAATAAATCTAAAAAACTAATCTGAAAATGGATTTAGAAATGTATGTCATGAACAGTATAAGATTAATTTATATGAACTGAAAGAGACAAGGTTTAGACTGACCCATACTTCCTTCAATTAAGGTCCTATTTTATATGCTATAATTTACATAGAAGCTGAGGACTTACTTCAGTTATATTAATACTAATTTGAGATTTTCATATAATTGTATAAATAGATATCTTTAGTATAGGGATAATGATTATATTATCCAGATCTTAAATAAAATATACTTAATGCTTTCTGGTCACTGGTGTGATACATATTCCTTAGTGTTTAACATTCTTGTCACTATCTACCACTCCCACTTACATCAATAAAAAGTCTTGTCCTGCTGTAGTTTAGAAATCTCTGCTTCAATGGCAAATTTAATGAGTTCCTTAATGTCCTTCAGAGGAAAAAAAAAAAGCAGCAAAAAGAAATGATGAACATCCCATTGATATATATCATGAGTGAACTTCCTAAAAAGGATATTGAATTTTCAACTGAAACTGTTCATATTATGCATATGCAGATATTTTTTTTAAATCAACAGGTTCACCGTAAATGTATTAGCAGTTAATTAGGATTTATTAAACACTTCTTTTATTCCTCTTTCTGCATAACATTTACATTAGCTCATCAGAAAATGGTAGGCAGCTGTAAACATGAATCATAACACCACATTATTTTCATAGCAATGATAGTTAAGGTTAAGTTAATCAAAGGCTCAGATCTTTCTTTAATACATGTGGCTTTAGAAAGGCCTCACTCATTGCTTAATGCAAATTGTCTTCTTTTTTATATTTTTTTCCTCTGGCCATTTAATTTCATTCTGATTGTTCTCCTCAATTGTGGGATTTTTTTTCAGCAATAAGGGTTGATACGTGCTTTAGAAATTATTTTGACTCAATTTCAAGATTAACTTTTTACAAATGGTTGCTGGAAGGGATGCTTTGTTAAATATATACAAAGACTCTAAAGTGAAAGCGGTGATATTTTTAAAGAAAACATTCTAGTTGATAGCATTTCAAATTGTTTTCTACTGACAAAGCATGTGATATGATGAAAAACTATTCTCACTGTGTAATTGGTTAAAATATCACAAACATTATTGCTTTTAATTTTACACTTACAGTCTGCTAGCACCAAGAAGTATCTTCTTTGTATTTGTAAATGACTCAGACAACAGAAAATAGTTCCCATTAAAGAAATTGTTTCCATTCATCCTGCATCATTTTGTCAATTTATTCTGGAAGATTCCCAAACTCTCTGTAGAATGTATCCAAGGGAACAGAGAAAATTGTGGCTTCAAGGAGAAAGTAAAATCAAGATAAATTTCCCTTCTTCTGCAGGAATATCTCTTTATAAAACTCTGTTCACAGAAACACTGGTATACCTTATCAGAAGGATGGTTATTATAACTATTACAATTCCAAACAATGAAAAGCAAAGAAGGAAATAAAAATGGCTGTAAAAGATTAAAACAAAGAAACAGAAAGAAGGAAGCAAATAGAAGGTTATGAGAGCAAATAAACAATACAGTGAGAGAACAGGGAAAGATAATAAAAATGTGTCTTAATATAAAAAGATAAAGTGAAAGATTTAAAAGAACAGTAGTATGAAATAGTAGATTTGCATTTCTCCAAACATTATTATGGTTACTCTTCAGATTTCTTTGTTCCAACAGGCATACAGTTAGAAAGAAATAAATCTAAAAGGTGTGTCTAATAATGTAGAAACACAACTGCCATTCTAAGTTTTGTTTTAGTCTTTTCTGAAAAGAAAATATACAGAATTATACTGCCAGCAATATAAGGGGAAGGACTAAAGCTTGAAGTCAATACAAACATATTAAGTAATTTCTATGAACTTTGAATGAATTTAAATTTCTAGGGCCAATGAGATGTGATCTAGGGTATTGAATGGACTTGCTGATAGGCTGGTCTAATTTGTTGGTTTCATGAAATCCTAGAAAAGTCATGTTGACTTGGAATAGAGATGGAAGGCCGCCCCCCCCCAAAAAAAATGGAAAAATTGGGGAGAGAGGGGGAAGAAAGGTTTTTTCATTTTTCCAAAGTCTTTTTTCTCCCAATTTTTCCAGTTTTTTTCCAGGCCTTCCCATCTCTACTTGGGAACATTACAGAACAGATCAAAAGAGTTCAGTCTGTAAACAGAATGATAATTGTGTGAATACCAATTTGTAGAGAGAAAAAAAATCTTCATTTTTTTTAATTAATTTTTTTATAAAAGTTTTACAACATAATTCCCCCCTCCCCAAAACCCTCCTTCCCCCCCACTTCCCAGAGCTAATCACAGGGTTAACAATAAGATAATCACATTCTAACTAACATTAATCAACTGTTAAAATAACAAATCTGTAAAATCCTTTAACTCTCTTTTAAACATAAAATATACTAAAATTAAACACAATAATAATAATATCATATTAGTAATTAAAAATAAAGATAAATAAACTATTCTAACATAAACAACAACAATACTGGGAGATTAGCTTTGGAAATTGTGGAAATTGTGTGTGTGTGTGTGTGTGCATGCGTATGTGCATGCTTGCATCTGAATGCACACACTGTCTTAAATTCAGAAAAGCATTAGAGAAAATATTCCATAACATTCTAATTAGCAAATATGGGCTGGAGGTTATGGTCAAGTGTTTACAAAACTGCCTTTTCATCAAATTGAAGCGGAAGGTGATGGCATAAGCTTCAGTTCTGGCCATGGTTTTTTTTTCTACATTTGCATTAATGTTGGCTGAAGAATGCATATCAAATTTGCAGATGACACAGAATTAGATGGTACAATGAAATTTAACAGAAATTAATAAAATGCATACAAATATAAAATAAAATGTAGACATAGAATGAGGAATACCTGCTTGATAACAAAACTTGTGAAGAAAAGAGCTTGGAATAATATTTAACGAGTCAGCAACATGGTGTGGCTACAAGAAAGGTGAATGTAATTTTAGACACAACACATTGCTTCTCTTCCAAAATGTGGTTAACATTTTGTGCTACATCCAGGAGTTCTTCAGAAATATGGGAATGATACAAATAAATATGTTTATGGCTGTGGATCATTCATTCTTTTCAGCTGATCCACTATAGTTGCAATTTTATATTTATGTATACAACAGGGAATGCCCATTAAATACCCAATTAAAAATTGGAGGTCTAGAATATATGCAAGGACTGTAGACTCTGGAGAAGAAAACAATGAACTGTTAAGGGAGATAAAATGACATTCCACTGTCTTGGGAAAGTACAAAGCATCAGAAAGAAACTCAAAATAACTATTATTGATTTTGTTTGGTGTAAGAAGGCTAACTCTGTCAGACTTTCAAACTGTTGTTTTGAATAATTGGAGTGATCCCTGACCTTGCCTACCTTTAAGAGCTGAGATGGTAGCAGACAGTTTGGCTCGGACACTTTCTGCTTAGCAGCCTTAAGCTTTTAATTTCACCTGCTGAAATTAACTGGAAATGAAATTGGCCACAGGTAATCCTAGCTTCCAACCATTCATTTAGCAACCATTTGAAGTTGCAATGGCACTGAAGAAAAGTGGTTTACAATGGGTGCTCGCACTTACAACTGTTGCAGCATTCTCAGAGTTAAAATCAAAATTTAGACTCTTGGCAACTCTCATGTATTTACAATGGCTCCAGCATTCTGGGGTCATGTGATCACTATGTATGACCATACAAGAGAAATTAATAAAGGAAGCCAGACCCACTTAATGACTGCACGGTTCACTTAATGACTGCAGTGATTCACCTAACAATTTTAGTGATTCACTTAACAACCAGAGCAAAAAAGGATGTAAAATTGAGCATGATTCACTTAATAACTGTCTTGCTTAGCAATAGAAATTCTGTTTCAAACTGTGGTGGTATCTGTATCTGGTTTTCATTTTTTTTATTTCTGGCATCTTCGCCAGATGTTGACTGGAGTGCCCTTAATAAATAAAGTCCTTGATTGGGGAATTTCTTTTTTTATTATTCGTCCCAATCTGTAAAAGCAAACAGTAACTACACTTTTTTCCAAGGACATATATTTGGGGACACGCTGTTCTGACAGGTAAGACAACGCCCCTTCTATTTAGCAATTTTCTGTCTATAACATCCAGTCTTAATCTAAGGAATGAGAAGCACCATAGTTTTATTTTTGTCTTGTCCCCTGGGTTAGAAGAGAAATTGGAAGAATCCTTGATATTTTCACTCAAGAATTATTAATTTCACTATTTTGCCATGAGAACCTGCACTGGTCCCTTCAGAAGTGCAGGACAAAACGGTTGTGGATCAGTGACTGGAGGGAAGATGGGTATTCCTGCTTCCCTGCACATCTATCAATTGGAGTTGATATATTTTCTTACAATAAAATGGTATGAAGCAGGCAGACTATGCAGCACTTATGGGCCAGCAAAAATCAAAAACCATTACTTTTGATTCACAGAAAAAAAACAAGATTCAATGTGATGGTTGCCTTTGCAGTGGGCTGAGGTTGAGGATATTTTCTATTCGTCACATAAAGAAATATTTAACAGGCCATTCTTTAGAGCAGGTTTCTTCAAAGTGGTCAATATCAAACCTAAAAGCTCATTTGAACGTTTGTTAAATGTTGGGTGTTCATGAAGAATCTGAAACTTCATGAAGTGCTCAGTGAGTGAATAGTTTGGGGATTCTTCCTCTACAGCAAGCAGAATGTCAGATGCTTCCTCAATATAGAAGATACAATCAGATAAAAGGGAAACCACTTAATAGACTTTTTAATATTTGGGCTCTTTTTAGCTCTTTAAAGTAAGAAAACATTACTACAATTTCATCTTTGCAGAAACAGATTCATGTTTCACAAGGTAATAGGCAAATAATTATATGGGCAATTTTTATCAGTGGAATAGTGGAATTGCCTTTCTCTAATGACTGATGGCTGCAATCTGCCAATCAGAATTACTAAATGTATCAGGTAGGTGTTTGTCTATTGTAAGTATTGAGGCAAAATTTCAAGAGAAGTGAAAAAAGGCTGAGCACATGTAGGAAGTGGATTTTTATACTCTCTGGAACCTTTTGTTTGGAGTTATTTCCTGGTCCTGTTTTGAGACTATTTCCTGTGTCATGTATTCTGACCTGAGTTTGGGTGTGCCCTTTGGCCTTTGTGAGTTAATCCTACCATGTCCTGTCCCAGGTGGGGTATGCAGATTTTAGGTCTTTGTCTTCTTAATCTTCTAGCTCCCTGGATTTACATCTGCATCTCTATAGAACTTGTTTCTGCTTGGGGAAGGGAGACCTGGGGCTATTCAGAAAACTGGGCATGCTTTCCTGCTTCTTTTAAGATCCTTGGAGGAAATATATTTTTCTGCCCTTTTAATATTTCCTTCTCTGAGGGGCTGACTTCCCACAGTACAATGCAGGAATAGCTGCATAGATCAGACTAAACATTTTCCCTTGAGTTCTTTTTCATTACTGTTAGGGCTCACTTAGGTGAAGCTAGTTGGCCTTTTGAAATGCAAATTTATACAGATTAAGAACATAGATCCAACCACTAAATCCTCTTATTTGCTGAGTTGAACAGTGATTGCAGAATTAGAAGGTATCCAACAGTGTGATATTCCCCAATTAAAGGAAGAATTTTCATTTATGTTTACTTTTCACAAATGCAGGATTTTGTGCTCAGTTTGAGAGTTAAAATAAATCATCACTTCTACCATTTTCCCCTCATCCCAACTGCATCTGAGTATTCTGTTTTAAGTTCTTGTCCTTATATAGTATTTTAAATCTGATTTTACATATATTCCATTTTCATGTTTGTAAAACTGAGTACAGTCAGTATTTTTATAAAATTCAAATGAAATACTTCTTAGAGACTTTGTAATGGAAGTGACTCTAAAAATAATTTCATTTATCAGAAGCCTGGTGCTTTAGTTACACAAAACCTATGCGAAGAACATGCTGTGATTTCTTGAAAAAAAATACATCCAAGTTAATTTTACTTCATGGAAAGCACATGTTCTTCCACCGAGCAGTTGAACCACATCTTTTTCAAACAAAGAGAAAAATAATATTTCAGGACCATCAAATTATTTTTCTGGCATAGGGAATTACGTATTTAGCATTGCCAATCCAAGCAGCTCAGGATGCATCACAGCTAGCACAACAAGCATAACTGTACAAGTTTTCCTTGCTATAGATGTTCTACAAAACTGAATGAAACTCAAGTAGCTGTTCCAGGCTGCAGAGCTCCTTTTTAAGGGATAATACAACTCTGTCAGAATTACAATAAATCTCAAATTTAAATCCTGATTTTTATTTAGAATAAAAATTTACACAGGCTACCATTGAAGAGCATTTGGAAGCTTCAACTGGTGCAGAGTGCAGCAGTGAGGGTGGTCTTTGGGGTCCTAGAGTTGCCTACGTTCCACTGATGTTTCGGGAACTGCACTGACTGCCCGTTTTCTTCCAGGTGCAATTCAAAATGTTGGTTATCACCCTTAAAGCCCTACATGGCATGGGTCCATGTTATGTGATGAACTATCTCATCCCTATGGGATAGATGCACCTCACCCATACATGCAGAAGACGGATGTTGTGGATCCCAACAGTCAAGGAATTCTGGCTAGCAAGGCCCAGGAATAGAGCTTTCTTTATTGCAGCCCTGGTGCTTTGCAACATCTTGTCCCCTGAGTGAGATTGGCAGCTATCCTCCTTACTTTCCATAAGTCTGAAAACCTGGCTCTGCCAATACTCCTAATGGGGGAGTATTACACTAGAGGTGGTTGATCAACTAATAGCAACCCCCACCCACAGATTCTTCTCCTTTCCTCCCCATCTTTTAGTTATAACCTGTATTTTTATTGAGACCTTATTGTGATTTCATACATTTATACATATGTATGCATGCATGCATGCAGGAATGGCTTTGTTTTAATGTTGTAAGCCACCTAGAATTATCTTGCAGTTAGAAAGGTGGCAAACAAATTTTCACCATTATCATCATCATCATCATCATGATTGAGGCACTATCTTGATGTGTTGTGTGCTTTGAAGAAGATGAGAGGTTCAACCATACTGAACAGGTTTCATCAGTCAAAGAGCGTCTCTCCCATAAAAAATATGTGAGATATAAATTACAGAAATACATACTGGCTTGGTTAACAAGGACCAAGCTAAATGCTGGAGTTCCTGGACATCTTGTGAAAAATAGATTCAGGATTGTTGGCTGAGCAACCAGGGCCAGCAGCTACAGAAGTACTGGAAGAAAAGGTGTTTACCCATCACAAATATGCAGTAACTGAAAACAAAAAAATAATGATCTCTTATTACAGATCAAGTCCAACAGGAAGAGGACAATTGAAACAGATGCACTAGTTCTGGAAAGAACAACATCCAGAATCAGAAAAAAAACAGAGCAGAAGCTAGCAGATCAACTTTGATTTATAATATGAAATGAAACATTCATAGAAGCAGAATTGGAAGAATTTATTTAGGGCAGAGAAATCAAGAAATAACTCAGACTGTAGAACTAAACAAAGGAAAATTGGTATTAGAGGAATCCAGCAGACATATAGAATTGCTTTCATTTGGAAACCAGGCACCCTCTCCTCTGCCTCAGAAAGAACAAATCCCTCTAATTAAAGAAGTAGAAGTGAAACAAAGAGTAACTGAGCATCTAAAACAGCATAAAAACATCAGAATAAGGCTGCCTGCATTGAAGCTTGTTCCCCCCCCAAAAAACCCAGCTAGCACAAGAATTAAAAAATGCAAATGCTTCAGTATCAAGCATAAGCACCAACTCACTGCAAGAAACACACCATGTATCATATAATGTACAGCATAACTGCAGTTATAACTGAATACCTGGGATGGAAAATCAATAAAGAAGAAAAAAGCTAAACAGTGTGCCAACAAAATGGAAGATCCGACTGGAAAATAAAATCAGTCAGCTGAGATCAGATGCAAGTAAGCTAGAATAGATGAAAGAATAGAAGCTAAAGAACAAGACCAAAGAATACCTAATCAGAATAACAGAATAACTACATAATAATAGATTAACAGAATAACAGATTTAGAAGGGACTTTAGAGATCTTCTAGTCCAAGCTCCTGCTTGCAAACCCTATAAAAGTGATGGTGAACCTTTTAGAGAGCGAGTGCCCAAACTGCAACCCAAGACCCACTTATGTATCATAGGGTGCCGGGTGGGTGTGGCCAATTGGGTGGGCGTGGCTGCAGTAGTAATGGTAGACTGGGTGGGACTAAAAAGTTCAATCAATCAATTCCAACTTTGCGAGAACTTTTTTTTCCCGCAAGAAGTTGAAATTGATTGATTGATTGAACCTTTTTGGGGGGGGACACGGCGGCGGCGGCCAAAAGTGAAAAGGTTTATAAAACCCAGCTGAAGGCCTAGGACTGGGGCGACAGTGTGCGTGCCCACAGAGAGGGCTCTGAGTGCCACCTCTGGCACGCGTGCCATAGGTTTGCCACCACGGCCCTATAACATTTCAGGCAAATGCTTGTCCAATCTCTTCTTAAAAACCTCTAGTATTGGAACACCAACAACTTCTGATTAATTGTTCTAACTGTCAAGAAATTTCTCCTTAGTACTAGGTTGGTTTTCTCCTTGATTAGTTTCCATCCATAGCTACTTGTTCTGCCTTCAGGTATTTTGGATAATACTAATAATCAGTGCTTTTTTTGTAAAAAAAAAAAAAAAGTGCTGGAACTCACACACGTCATACAATCTGCCTTGCCTACCCTACAAGGTTCCATCCAAAAAAGGTGCCGGAACTCTGTTCTGAGCATTCTATGTCAAAAAAAGCCCTGCTAATAATACTATTACTATTACTACTACTACTACTACTACTACTACTACTACTACTACTACTACTAATAATAATAATAATAATAATAATAATAATAATAATAATAATACAGTTGGAAGGGACCTTGGAGGTCATCTAGTCCAACACCCTGCTCAGGCAGGAAACCCTATACCAGTGGTGGTGAACCTATGGCACGAGTGTCAGAGGCGGCACTCAGAGCCCTGTCTGTGGGCACGCGCACCATTGCCCCAGTCCTAGGCCTTCAGCTGGGTTTTATAAAACCTTTTCACTTTAGGCCTCCACCGCTGTGTGCAAAAAAAAAAAAAAAAGGTACAATCAGTCAATTTCAACTTCTCGCGGGAAAAAAAAAAGATCTTGCAAAGTTGGAATTGATTGATTGAACTTTTTAGTCCCATCCAGTCTGCCATTACCACCGCAGCCACACCCACCCAATGGGCCACACCCACTCAATTGGCCACACCCAACCAATGGGCCACATGCACCCGGCACTCGATGATGCATAAGTGGGTTTTGGGTTGCAGTTTGGGCACTCAGTCTCTAAAAGGTTCGCCATCACTGCCCTATACCATTTCGGACAAATGGCTATCCAGTCTCTTTTTAAAAACTTCCAGTGTTAAGAGCATTCACAGCTTTTACTCCTTAGTTCTAAGTTGCTTTTTTCTTTGGTTAGTTTCCATCTGTTGCTTCTTGTCCTGCCTTCAGGTGCTTTGGAGAATAGCTTGACTCCCTCTTCTTTGTGGCAACTCCTGAGATATTGGAACACTGCTATCATGTCACCCCTTGTCCTTCTCTTCATTAAACTAGACATACCCAATTTCAACAACCGTTCCTTATATGTTTTAGCTTCCAGTCATCTTTGTTGCTCTTCTCTGTACTCTTTCTAGAATCTCAACCTATTTTTTACAGCATGGTGACCAAAATTGGATGCAGTATTCCAAGTGTGGCCTTAACAAGGCATTGTAAAGTGGTATTAACACTTCAGTTGATCTTGATTCTATCCCTCTGATAATGCAGCCCAGCACTGTGTTGGCTTTTTTGGCAGCTGCAGCACACTACTGGCTCATATTTAAATGATTGTCCACTAGGACTCCGAGATCCCTCTCACAGTTACTACTATTGAGCAGGGTACCCCCTATGCTATACCTGTACATTTGTTTTTGTTTTTGCCCAAATGTAGAACCTTACTTTTTTCACCATTGAATTTCATTTTGTTAGATAGTGCCCAGTGTTCAAGTCTGTCCAGATTCTCCTGTATTTTAAGCCGTCTTCTGGAGTGTTGGCTATTCCTGCCAGCTTGGTGTCGTCTGTAAATTTGATGAGTTCCCCATCTATCGCCTCATCCAAATGGTTGATGAAGATGTTGAAGAGCACTGGGCCCAGAACAGAGCCCTGGGGTACCCCACTACACACTTTCCTCCATGTAGATGCAGTTCCATTGAGGACCACACGTTGAGTAGCTCCAGTCAGTCACTTGGTCAAAGAATGCAATAAGATTTGTCTGGCATGATTTGATTTTGACAAACCCATGTTGGCTTTTAGTAATGACTTTGTTTGCCTCTAGATGTTCGCTGATTCGTTGTTTGATTATCTTTTCCAGAATCTTCTCACGTATTGAGATCAGGCTGATAGGTCTGTAATTTCCTGGATCCATTTTTTTTCCTTTTTTGAAGATGGGAACTATATCAGCTCTTTTACAGTCCTCTGGTAGTTTCCCAGTGCTCCAGGATCTTTGAAAAATATAGTTCAGTTTTCTGAGATCACATCTGCCAGTTCCTTGAGAATCTTGGGGTGTAATCCATCTGGTTCTGGTGATCTGAACTTGTCTAGGCTGGCAGGTGCTCAGTTACCATATTCTTGCCTATCTTAACTTGTGTTTCTATTCTGTTTTTATGGCACTATTTTTGATAGGTTGGTCTGTTTTTTTCCCCTTTGTGTAAAGACAGATGCAAAAAAATGAGTTAAATAGATCTGCTTTCTCTCTGTTGCTTGTCACCTTCTTGCTACATTCCTCCATTAATGAACCAATCATTTCCCTCACTTTTTCTTGTTTTTTACATGTTGAAAGAAGCTTTTTTTTCTTATTTTTGATTTTGGTTGCAAGCCTTTGTTCATTTTGAGCCTTAGCTTTCTTCACGTCATCTTTGCAGGCTCGGGCTTGTTATGTTTGGTGTTCTGTGAGGCATCGAGGAGGCAGCAGGTGAACAAATAACTCTTTATTAAAGGTTTAAACAGAAGCCTGAATAAGTGCAGCTCCACCTCTATTTATACACTCAACCACTAAGTGGCAGGCAATAGGATTCAAGTACTAGTTCCTGCTTTAACACAAGATAATTAGCATGTAGACAGCAAGTCTGGCTCTTAACTGACAGAGTCTTATGACTGTTTTTTCAACAATTCCAAGTAGTTCACCTCAATACATTACAAGGCTATTTGCTGATATTGTGCCTTAGTTATGTGCGGTCTTTCCACTTTTTATACTTGTTCTTTTTATCTTTTTATCTTTTATCAATAGGTTGTACTCCTCTTCTTTGTGGTATCCCTCAAAAATTGGAACACTGTTATCATGTCACCTGTAATCTTTCTTTCCATTAAACTAGACATATCCAATACCTGCAGCCTTTCTTCATATGGTTTAGCCTCCAGTCCCTAATCATCTTTGTTGTTCTTCTCTGAACTTTTTCTAGAGTCTCAACATCTTTTTTACATTGTGGTGACCAAAACTGGATATGATATTTCAAGTGTGTTCTTACCAAGGCTTTATAAAGCAGTACTAAGACAGAGCCTTGGGGTATCCCACTGCATACTTCCCTAAATGTAGATGCATTTCCTACATGTAGAGGCATAAGGACTACATGTTGAGTGTAGTTGGTTAGCCAGTTATGAATCTGTCCGGTGGTGAAGCTGTCTACCCCACATTTTTCTATCCTATCAAGTAGTAGGTTGTGGTCTATTTTATCAAATCCTTTACTGAATCCACTTAAATTGTGTCCAAGCATTTATCTGGTCCATTAATTTTGTCACATTGTCAAAGAATGAAATAAGTTTTGTCTGGCATGATCTGTTTTTGACAAATCCATGTTGATTTCTTGTAATGAATTGCCTCTATATATTTGTAGATTTATTGCTGGATTACCTTTTCTAGAATCTTCAAAGGTATTGATGACAGGCTAATAAGTTTACAGTTTCCTGGATTCATTTTTTTTCTTTTTTGAAAATGGGGATGATATCAGCCCTTTCCCAGTCATCTGGTAGTTCCTCAATGCTCCAAATTCTTTCAAAGATATAGTTCAGTGATTCTGAGATCATGTCTGCCAATTCCTTCAGAACCTTGAGTTGTATATTCATCCGATCCTGGTGATTTGAACTCATCTAGAATGAATAGGCATTCTCTTACCATTTTCTTGCTTATTTTGACTTGCATTCCTAATTTTCTTTCTTTTTTCTTTTCTTTTCTTTCTTTCTTTCTTTTTTGATAGGTTGGACTGTTTTTTCCTATTATGTAAAGACAGATACAAAAAATAAGCCAAGCAGTTCTGCTTATCACCTTCCTGCCATTTTCTCCCATCAATGGAATAATAGTGTACTTGACATTTTTCTTGTTTTTTAATTTGTTATTTTGTTATTTATTATTTTTGTTATTTTTAACTTATACTACTTAGAAACAAGGAATATCAAGGAAGCACTGGAAGAAATATAATAGCAAATAATAGCTGTAGCTCAGAAAACCAGCAGATTCAAAGCTTGAACTGCAAATTATAAGCAGAATCTCCAATTTCAATCTAATCAGAAATATTTCTACCAATCCATCATGGAGAGACTCTAGTGAATCAGTCAGTACTTGACAAGGAAAAACCAATACAGTTCTGGGTGCAGATATGGCATAATCCAAAAAATACAACAACGCAGATTGCATAAAAGAGGTGGATAAGAATAAAAAAGAAGATGAAAGAATGAAATGAAACGTGTAATAACAACAGAAATGGTGGCAGAAAGAGCATGGAAAATTAAGAATTGATTAGCACCCAGTGAAGATGAACTGCATGGACTTGGGTTGAAATATCTTATTAGTTTACATCCACTTGCTGCCAAGCAGCTTAACAAAATACTGCAAGGAGGTGAAATTAAAGAGTGGCTAACACCTAGCAAATGATAATGCCTGGTGCTACTTGATAGGCTTACTCACTACTGGAAATACCAAACTGGCCTACAAGAAAGGCCAAATGAAGAACAGAATGGAGGCATGGGAAGACAAAGCATTAAACAGGCAGTACATTACAAGAAAAATAGCAGGGAAAGTATATAATAACAAGACCTGGTAATGGCTAAGAGCAAGAAAGTTGAAAAAAGAGCCTGAAGGATTAATTCTGTCTGCAGTAAGCCAATCCTTAAAAATAAATGCATACATTTATTTTTGTGAATGCTCCAACACTGAAAGTTTTTAAGAAGAGACTGGACAGCCCTTTGTCTGAAATGGTATAGGATTTCCTGTCTGAGCAGGGGATTGGACTAGATGACCTCCAAGATCCCTATCATCATCATCATCATCATCATCAAGTTAAAGCCAGAATTGAGAACACAGTAACAGACAATAAGTGCTGCCTAGGCAAAGAAGTTGAAGAAACAGTGGACCACCTGATTAGCTGCTACAAGATCACACAGATTGAGTAAAAGCAACAACATGATAAAGTAGCAACAATGGTGCAATGGAAAATCTGTAAGAAATATCATTTGCCTGTAAGCAAGAACTGGTGGGACCATAAAATAGATAAAGCCATTGAAAATGAAGCAGATAAATTGCTCTGGGACTTTAGATTCAAACAGAAAGGCACCTGCCACAATACACCCCAGACTTAATGTTGATACGAAAAAAAAAGTCTGGATATGGATGTGGCGATATCTGAAGATAGCAGAATAGAAGAGAAAGAACTGGAGAAGATAGCAAAATACGAAGACCTTCAAATAGAAAAAGAACAACTGTGGCAAAAACAAGCAAAAGTACTACCTATAGGCACCTTCGGTGCATTCCCAAAACACTGGACCACTATTTGAACATCATTGGCATTGACAAATTCACCCTCAGTCAATTGCAAAAGGCAACTTTGCTCAGAACAGATTACATCCTATGACAATATCTGTAATACTATCAAACATTCACATCTGTAATACCAGCAAATATCCACATCGGCCTATGCCAGGTCTTTGGAAAGGACATGATAGGCAGACAATAATGCCAAATCTAGTCTGAATATCTGGCTGACTGAGTGATGAATGATGATGATGATGATGGTGGTGGTGGTGGTGGTGGTGGCAGTGGTGGTGGTGGTGGTGGTGGTGGTGATGATGATGATGATGATGATGATGATGATGATGACGATGATGTCTCAGTCCTTTCTGGGTTTAGTTTTTCAACTTGTTTTCTCCTATCCGTCAGGTTTGCTAAATCTTTTCCTAAATCTTTTCCCCAAATTCACAGAAGGCCAATGAGAGATAGATAGATAGATAGATAGATAGATAGATAGATAGATAGATAGATAGAGAGAGAGAGAGAGAGAGAGAGAGAGAGAGACAGACAGACAGACAGACAGACAGACAGACAGACAGACAGACAGACAACTAAGCTACTCCGTATGTAAATTAACTAAATCTAGACCTTTTTCAAAGCACACAATTTCTGAATCTAGAAAGATACTTTGGAGTATTATCACACATAAAATATGAATATATTATAACTAAGATAATTTGTTATCTTTATTCACAAAATTATAAGGTAAAGAACTTTGAGAATTCCAAAAATTTCTAACTAATTTTAATGTTATTTATAAATGTGTTTCAATTCTGCTGTATTTATTGCTAATGCTGTACATCATATGCATTTTTTATTTATGCATTTCATTGAATGTTTATTTTTATAGATATATTATATTGCATTTTCAATTTACATATACTGTACATAAATAAGTAAAATAAGGATAGGATTTTGCTTCAGCTTGTATTCTATTAGGCAATCTATGCTTAAGCGTATAGCATAGAGTTATAGTTATAGGGAGTGCAATAGTGTAGCAGTTAAAAATGCTGATCTTGTCAACTAGAGAGCTGACGGCCCGAGTTTGAGACCCAAGCACCATGCAATGGAGTGAGGTCTCATTACTTGCCCCAGCTCCTGCACACCTAGCAGTTTACCTATGCAAATGCGAGTAGATAAATAGGTACCACTTTGGTGGGAAGGTAACATATAGTCATGCTGGCTACATGACCACAGAAATGACCACGGAAATGAGCACTATTCCCTAGGGATACAGTTCCCTAGTATCAGATATAAATGGAAAAGGGAAACCTTTACCTTTATATTTTTTTAATACAGATATATCCTGGGATATTTATTTATTTATTCACTTAGTTATTTAACAAATTTATATAGCTGTCATCTATCTAATGAATTCTGGGCTGGAAGGCAGTGCCGAGAGTGGTGAGGGTGGCAGAAAAGATTATTGGCAGTTCACTCCCTTCTATCCAGGACATAGTATATAAGCATTGCTTAAGCAGGGTCCACAGTATTGCCTGGGACACTACACATCCTCTTCACAACCTGTTTTCCTTGTTACCTTTTGGGAGGAGGAGGCTTTTGGTATCCAAAGCAGAACATCCAGATTCAGTCACAGTTTTGTTCCATACAGTAACAAACTTGTGAAGTCTCAAGCTTCCTCTTTCCGCTACGTATTCAAGATGGACAGTGATTAATATTTATATGTATTTATATATAAGGGTATAGACATATACATATGTATGTATATAGCATGTTTATATGTGTGTTATGTATGTGTATCCTTTTGAGAGCAGGCAACAGAATTTCATTTTTTAATGTGTGCCAATGTGCCTACAGTAAAAAAAAATGACAATAAAGGTTATCTATATCTACATCTACAAAAAAATAAATAAAACAAACCAGCTGTAAAGATTCATTCCAAAGTAACCAAACATTTACTTTGGACCCCATTTCAGAATCTCAAAATAATAATAATTTCACTTTGGTTTAATATCATTCCAAAACCAGACTTTTTTAACCTGAGAATCATCATTACTTTGTATAATTTTATAAAATTTCTCTTTGTGTAGAATCAGGACTTAGTATTTTAGGAACAAAACATATTTCGACACTTGGTTTTGCTCCGTCTTTTTAAAAATTTATAAATACCTGTAGTATCTACTTTTTCTGTATTAGTCAGGAGGAAATTAGTTACATTTTCAAATAAAGATTCAGAAACACAAGAAAATAAAATACTTCAAATGATCAAAATTATTATTTAATGGCCAATAACACATTCAACTGCTATTGATACTATTAAGTTGAGTATGGGTGCACATGTGAGGCTTCTCCCATGATATTAGATCATAAGGTACACTTGCAGGTATTCAAGGATGCAACTCTCTGTTCAGCACTTTTATTACAGACCCTAGAAAGGGAACTAACATGAATAAAAGTAGTAACTAAGTATAGAATTCATGCCATAACTATTAGCCTACCAGAAATAAGAAGTTACATTTGCAACCTCTTTAGGAGTGCCAGGAAGATATAAAGAACATAAATACACAAGGGGGAATTAGAAGGCTATAGAACAACCTCGGGAAATAGAGCAATTACCACTGAAATTATAATAGGTTGCAAATTATTTGGAACACAATCTCAGCGTAGACTCCAACAGCTGGAAAGTGACAAGAACATTAGGTGGGTGCTTCCCAAGACACTCTGGAATATAAATGAATGGTCTGTGGTAGCTCCGAATAAAGTAAACACTTTGCAGAAATTCTAATCATTGCACAGCATCATAGTGATTAGGCAACTGAAAAGATGTTGTCTGTTACCGTGGAACTGGTGAAAATGAGACAACAGAATGAACAAAGGAGAAGAGAAGATGAGATAAAGACTCTTAATAATGACAATGAGCACCAGACTTCTGATAAATAGCTACAATCCATATTTTACTATGAACTTCTGAGAAGTAATATGCATTGCAGAATAAGAAAGAATTCAATTGATTTCTGCATATCAGATGTAACTTCTATTTATATGTGGTGTGTGTGTGTGTGTGTGTGTGTGTGTGTGCTTCTTGTGTTTCTTTCTGCCACCATCTCTTTTGGTTGGGATTTTTGTTTTTGATCATCTGTTATTTCAGCAATAGTTTGATATCATGGTAGCTTTCCCTGACTATAGATTCTCTGAATGAATCTCCACATCAAAGCACAAAAAAGCTATTGCTTTATTTTAAAAAGGCATTTGTAATTAGCTGCTTCAGGTCTTAGACTGCAAAAATTGGTATGTTCATAAATGATCCAAGTAAAAAGTTGTTCCCTACCAAATACCACTGAAGCCTGGCAACCAAGTCATCCCTTATAATCAAGCAACAGAACCAGTGGTGTTTCAGCAAGGCACAGACTGGCTTGAAAAGTATTTCAAAAGCATTATAAAGAAATAACTAAGTAGTAAAAAAAATGTAGGACAATAAAGGATAAATAAGATTGAGGAAAGCTTTTGAAAGATAACATGTATTATTCCAACTGAAATTCTCAAAACACACTATGTAGGCAGCAGATGTTTCTGGACCCAAGGCTATTTATTGGGTTCATCTCAAAACTCTAAAAGACTCTATGATTTTGGGCTATATGCTGACATTTTTTTCAGTTCTGCCTATTTCAGCTGCTATTTATCTGGAACAAAATGGAACCTCGGTAAAGCATATTTATAAAATTAAATATTTTTCTTCTCTTTCCTATATGACCATAACAGTAGAAGGGCATTGACAAAACTAGAAGATTGGGGTTCTTTCAGTTATTTTGAATCCATATCTTAATCCTTGGCTTTCAGTGGAGTAACTATGGGTGTTTCCCATGGACTACTATCCACAGGTTCCCAGATACCTTGCTGGAGCAAATTGTCCAGCTCTGCATTAATCCTTTGCTTGAGCGCAAAGGGCATCTGATGAGGCTTAATCCTAATCGGTGCGATGGATGGGTCTAACCGCAAGGAAATTGGAGGCCCCTTGTACGACCCTAGTTCTGGGCTAAACACATCAGCAAACTCCTTGCAAACTTCTGCAAGGCTGGCCATTTGCAAGCTGTGCAGCCCAGCCACTTGAATCCCAAGTGCCTCGAACCAATCGAGTCCGATTAGGCTCGAGCAGTCACCCTCAACCACAACAACATCCCAAAACCCTTCTAAATTCCTATGCTGCACTCTGAGCGTGGCCTCCCCCTTCACGCTGACTTGGGAATTCTGAAAATCGGTAAGAACTAGATTCGACGGCCTTAGTTTAACTCGCTGGCCACTTCTTTTTTTTTTTTTTAATAAAGTTTTATTGATTTTTGTAATTACACAACAAATACCAATATGATGCATTTACATACACAAGCAATAAAAAATAATCCAAATCAGTATATTTTCGGAGACGCTCGGCAGTCCCCGCCTTGCCTCCACCCTCATTCACTTTTCTGTCCTTCCTCCCTCTAATCCCACAACCTCTCCGCCTTCCTCCTTTCCACCTACCTACATCCCCTCTCCCTTCTTAACCGCCTCTTCGAGTGCAGTTTGGGGTGCCAGCCGAGCATCTCCTCTTTTCAATACAGTTATTATTTACCTATGCAGCAGAAAGAGGAAGAAGACTAAAAAAAAATGAAATTAAGAGCTTTTTTAGAGGGGTGTTTTATAAAATTTTTAGGGCGTACGGGGGTGGCCAGGGGGGGCAGGGGGATGCCTCTCTGAAGCCAAGGCCAGCCCTGTCTGAGGGATGCGGCATTAGAATGGTGAGGGGGGAGGTTGGGGGGTTAAGGGAGGGTGGTGTGATCAGTACGGTCAGTGGGAGGGGCAGATATGGCGGGAGCAGAGGACCATATCGGGTTTTGGGAGCACGCACATGCTGCTTACAAGCTTGTGGGTGCTCCGGTCCTCAGGACTCCACTCGGTCCCCAGGGATCTTAGACCCTCGGGCCCGGGATCACCGGCTGATGCTATGCAATGCCAGGTCCGTGGTAAAGAAGGCCCCCCTCATCCAAGATCTTATTCAAGAGGGGGGTGCGGACCTGGCAGGTATCACCGAGACCTGGCTGGGCACGGAAGGGGGTGTGCCCCTCATGGACATCTGCCCGCCGGGTTTCCAGGTATTCCATCAGTCAAGGACCCGGGGTAGGGGTGGTGGGGTAGCGGCCATTATAAAGGAGAGCCTATGTCTGAGGGAGACCACTGTACCTCAGATAGACGGTGTGGAGTCCCTCCTTGTGAAATGGGGGCAAGGGGTACAAGTGGGCCTGTTGATTATATACCTGGCCCCCTGCTATGTATCAACGGCCCTGCCTGAGCTGGCTGACGTAATAGCTGGGGTGGCGGTTGAGACCCCCAGACTTATAGTCATGGGGGATTTCAATCTGCCATTAGTGGGTGAAACGTCGGCGGCAGCTCAGGAGTTCTTGGCTTCCATGATGGCCTTGGACTTGACCCAATTAGTGCATGCCCCCACTCACATGGGAGGACACACACTGGATCTAATTTTTGTCTCTGGCCAGTGGCAGAATGATCTGGAAACGGGGGAGGTAGTCATTGAGCCCCTGTCATGGTCAGATCATTCACTCCTGAAGATGGATTTCCGGACCGCTCCCCCCCACCGCAGGGAGTTGGAACCGCGTAGATGGTTCCGTCCCAGGCGCCTGATGGACCCTGAGAGGTTCCGGACGGAGCTTGGGCCATATCCGGAGGATCTAGTTCACGACTTGGCGGAAAATCGGGCGGCGGCCTGGGAAGTAACCGCTGCCGCAGCATTGGACCGAGTCGTGCCTTTGCGGCCTCTGACCCGGCGCAGATCTCAACTGGCTCCCTGGTTTACTGAGGAGCTGAGAGAGATGAAACGCCGGAAAAGACGTCTAGAGAGCAGTTGGAGGGCTAGCCGAACCGAATCCGACCGAGCACAGGTAAGGATGCATGTTAGATCCTACCTAGTGGCGATGAGGGTGGCTAGATCTAACTACTACTCCACCCTCATCGCGTCATCAGATAACCGCCCGGCCGCCCTCTTCAGGGTGACCCGCTCTCTCCTCCAGTTGAGGGAGGGAGGGGATCCCC
>NW_015387035.1:208066-222600 GCF_001527695.2 Protobothrops mucrosquamatus
TGTCCTCCTGGATCCACGGCTGACACTAGAAGATCAATTGACGGCCGTGGCCAGGGGGGCGTTTTACCGGGTACGCCTGGTTCGCCAGTTGCGGCCTTTTCTGGACCGGGATGCCTTGCGCACAGTTACCCACGCTCTTGTCACCTCCCGCCTGGACTACTGCAATGCTCTCTACATGGGGCTCCCCTTGAGGAGCACTTGGAGGCTCCAGTTAGTCCAGAATGCAGCCGCGTGAGCGGTGATGGGAGCTACTCGTCGCTCCCATGTAACGCCGCTGCTGCGCGAACTGCACTGGCTACCGGTGGCCTTTCGAGTGCGCTTCAAGGTGCTGATTATCATCTTTAAAGCGCACCATGGCATCGGACCTGGTTATCGCCGAGACCGCCTTCTGCCACAGATTGCCTCTCATCGGCCGGTACGCTCCCACAGAGAGGGTCTCCTCAGGGTGCCGTCAGCCAGACAGTGCCGGCTGGCGACCCCCAGGGGGAGGGCCTTCTCTGTTGGAGCCCCCTCCCTATGGAACGAACTACCCCCAGAAATCCGGGTCATCCCGGATCTCCCCTCCTTCCGCCGCGCCCTCAAGACATGGCTATTCTAGCTAGCGGGGCTGGCCTGAGGGGTATTTTAGATTGGATTTTAATTTGATTTTATATTGGGTGTTCACAAAATTTTAAATGAAACGGCAAAATTAATATTTCTTTTAATTGTATTTTAAAATGGTGTTTGTAAGGTTTTTATCTGTTTTTAGCTTGCTGTAAGCCGCCCTGGGTCCGCCAGGAGAAGGGCGGGGTATAAATCTAATAAAATCTAAATCTAAATCTAAAATAACATATAAATACATCAATTTTTGACTCGCTGGCCACTTCTATAACAAATTTGTTTCAAGGTATTCTGGGATATGATTGACAGAGCGGAACCCGTGTCCAGATCCATCATTAAGGGGACCCCCTGCAATTTGACATCAATTTGTAGCTTTTTCTTAAGTGGCTTGTGGGCCTGTTTTCAAGATGCTCCTACGGGATGCACAGTACCCCACCCTGTTCTGGCTGAGGACCCTGATACCTTTCCAAGGCAATTCTTCCAAAGACCAATCTTTCTGGTGACACAAACAGATGGTGGCTATGTGGCCTTACCTGCCATATGCCCGGCAAATGGCGGAGCGGAAACGGCAATCGGAGTGCTTGTGGCATCCTCCACATCCGAAACACCGAGGGAATAGAGTTGCCTTGTCCTTTCATCTTGAGGCCTTTTCTCTGCTGGCTGCTGCAATCGGTCAACCTCCGTCTCTGAATCCTATTCGGATACCTCTCGAGCGACCTCTTGATGGACTGCACTCGAAGTTGGAGGGTTTTGGCGAGCCGCAAGGCCTTCACAGCTCTGTCCACTGCTTTGTCGGCCAAAATCTCCCTCAGGGCAGCCTGGAAGGAAATGTCTTCTCTCACAAATATCTTTTGCTATAGCTCACGACTTCTCAGCCCACAAACTAGATGATCACAAAGTCTTTCCTCCAGGTCCTTAAATTCGCATGGCCTCACTGCTTGTCACAACGCAGCAATAAAGTCCGCAGCAGACTCTCCAGGACGCTGGTCCCTCTGCTCGAATGCGTGATGCCATGCAATCACCGAAAGCTTTGGTTCGAAATGTTCACATAGCATTTTCTTCAGCTCAGAATAAGTGAAGGATTCAAGTGGTCCTGGGGCGACCAGATTTTCAGCAATATCAAATGTCTCTCGCCCACAGACACAGAGTAACGTTGCGGCCTTGAGACCATCCTCCCGAACTTGGTTTACCCGAAAATAGTTCTCTACCCGGGCCACGTACAAACTCCAACACTCAGGATGTGCTGTGTCGAATTCTGACAGACGGCCTAGCTTGGACATCGTTGCTCCTTGGCGGCCTCGTCAACGCCTCATGCTGCTTTGCTTGAGAAGGGGTTTCTGGACGAATCTTGCTGAGCTCTCCTCCAGCGTTTTCATACTGGCAGGCAGAGTCACGCTCTTTGGAACGCCGAACTTCCCAGCGCTTCAGGCCTTCCGTGGTGAGTCAGCCTATCTTCTTTCATTGTTTTCTTTCAGCACAATCCCACCTTCGTCACCAATGTTCTGTTCTGTGCGTTGGTAAGGCATTGAGACGAGGCAGACGAACAACAGATGCTTCTTTATTGAATCTCCAACAGAACCAAAACAAAATGGCACGGATTCCTTTATATACCCCTTTGCAGGGACAGTGTCAGCCAATCAATGCAACGGATTCTCCCGCCTTGCACGTGCACAATAGGCTGGAGACAGCCTGTCTGGTCCCGGGCAACCACGTGGTCTGCCCAGGGCTTTCTGCAGCTTCCTGCTCCTGCTGAGTCACTCAGCAGGCCCAGGACATAACAAAGACCTTGTACTATATTTTCCACCTCATCAAGAAAGGAACTATGCTTTTAGATGCTTAAAGGGTACCATCTGATATTCTTCTGGAGTTCTTCAAAAGACTTGGCAAAGCAACTAAACCTCACATACGCACACACCTGTTAGAACACCTTAAATTATTTAAGCATTTCTTTTAAAATCCTAAAGCATAGAAGAGATTGCCACATAAATCCAAGAAAAATATTATTTCTTGCATCAAAGAAATGTAAAATTATAAAGAAACAGATAAACTAAATAAAACCAAAACAAGTACACAATTCTTAATGTTCATTCATTGCTCTATCTCCTGACAATAAAATGTTTTCCATACAGGATTACTTAATTTGTTTGGTGCTACAGAAGCAGCTTTCATCGGCCTTCTTTCCGGCCAGATTACCAAAATGTTTAATCTCTTTTTCTGTAAAAATACAATTTCAGTGCAATATCAGGAGTTGCAAAATGCTGGGTCATCCTTCTTTTACAAGTATAGTTGTCTCATGGCAGAGCAGAAGATATAAGAATGGGGCCAGAATAACACATGGTCCTGATTCTGGCAAATGATTAAAAAAATAACTCTAGAAGGTATACATTTTCTCTCTCCCACCTCTTCCCCGATCCTGGTATGCCCCATCTGCTGTTTAGATCAAGTGAGAACTGTATCAGTGAATAATTCCAAATTAGTCAGCTAACTATCAATCTGGTAAAAATTCCAGTTGCTGCTCATAGTGTCAATAATGACTAAGAATGTGTTAGCAGAAATCTTGGGAAATTCTAAAAATGTGACAAAGAGGAAACCCATGTTTAAGAAACTTTTCAATAATCGCTTTGACTACTAAAGGTCTAAGGGCTTTTTCTGCATTGCAAGTTAACCTACTGGTACTTGTCTCTTGTGACTAAATTATCTTAAAATAAGATTGACTTTATCTGATTCCAACCTCTTCCTTGACTTAAGCCACAGTGATATCCAGGTTTTCTGTTTGTATGGGTTACTTAACAGAGCCTCCAGTGGGTGGATTTTGTTACTTCTTCCCACCCCTAACCATGCCAGGAAAGCACATACTTTTGTAGACATGTCTTTTGTGGAAAGGGCAGGGCAGGGAGAAAAGGAAATATGTTATGGTTCTTACCAGAGCTTTTTTCCCTCATAGAACGCCCAGAACAGAGTTCCAGCACCTTTTTTGGATGGAACCTTGTAGGGTAGGCAAGGCGGGTTGTATGACGTGTGTAAGTTCCGGCACCTTTTTTTTTTTTTTTTTTTTTTAACAAAAAAAGCACTGGTTCTTACCACTAGAAAAGAAAACTTAACAGATTTCTTGCCAACTGCATACAATTAAAAAAAAGAAAAAGAGAACTAGCCAGCATTTCATCAACTCATTATTGGACCTGAAAAAAAGAAATAGAGCAATAGTCCAGCCTTTTATGGCAAGCAGCTCACAAACCCTTATAAAGAAAGAATGGGATGAAGTGGATTGGACTCCTTCCTCATACCAGGAGATGGGGAAAATACTGTAAGAAGCAAGTAAGCTCAGAGGTGCTCACCTGCCCAGCAGGATGGAGGCAAACAAGGATGACATCCATTTCTGCACTCTCAGAATATTAGGTAGCCCATCCTTTTCTTAAT
Source organism: Protobothrops mucrosquamatus (assembly GCF_001527695.2). Lineage (NCBI taxonomy): Eukaryota > Metazoa > Chordata > Lepidosauria > Squamata > Viperidae > Protobothrops > Protobothrops mucrosquamatus. Next base: position 212,084 of record NW_015387035.1, read on the forward strand.
GCAGATAAGCCCTTAGACTTGCTTATAGCTTTTGAATAAAGGTAAACATTTCAACACTGATTGGGCAAACACTTGGTTGTTGTCCTGGCCAAATAGGAAACTGGAAGAGTCACTCAGATCTGACTACTCCAGTAAATTAAATAAAGATTTGAAATAAAAGCAGAATCAGCTAAATATATTTCTAAGATTTCTTCCTAACTTTGATTTAAAGGAAATGTACAGTTTTGAAGATTGTTAACTATTCTTCTTGCCACATTCTAGTTTGGATCAACACATATTAATATATAATATATTGTATAATATATGGTATATTAATATGTTATTATTAATATACAATATTAGCATAATTATATATTGGATATTATATCAATATATGTGACAGGATACTGTGAACATTCTTTGATCTTTTAAAATTTTCAGGAGCCATTATATCACATAATTATAATAATAGCATTCTCCCTTCCTCTCAGTGAATGTTATTGTCTTGCTGATACTTGCTAATAGTTGCAATACAGTATAATGAAAACATTACTCTAGATAAGAACTGTATTGATCTGAATATGACAGAAGATCTTATGGGGGAAAGAGGAAATTAGTTGTTGTAATACTTTGAGATTTGTACTGATGATATTCAAATGTAATGGAATTATGATGCTCAATTGCTACACTACTTTTCAAATATGTAAATGTAATATTGGAAAATTAATAAAAAAAACTTGGGCATGAAAAAATAAATAAAAGTCCCTCCAGTTCAAGAGGGTGTTCTAAGCAAAGAAAAAGAAAAAGAAAACATTACTCTAGATATACTTTTGCTTTGTTGTGGTTTATCTCTACCTATTCAATAACTGTTACTTTTGATTATGTCTTGCACAATATTTCTCAAGGCTGCAAAGAAAAAAAATAAAGAGGGAGAGCTTCAACACAAACTGGTTTAATATAATAAATTATAAGCACATTGAAATATGATAAACTTTGTAAAAGTGCTATCACTCTCATTCTGATGTGTTGGAATTACAGGATGAAGTAACTAAAAAGTCAATGAATAAAGCATACAGTAAGTTGTGTAGTTCTCTATCCTACAGTTTTGCTTTGTTTCATATTACAAATCATCCCTTCATTTCTTTCATAAAGTAAAATAGCTTTAAGATGGAATTGAGATGGTATAGAGATATTCTATTCAATTTGCTTTATCTTTGGTGCAACACTACTGAGCAATAATTTTCTTTTTTCTCTTCTGTCACTACCATTGCCACTCACAATAATATAAATCAATATGGATTTCAAGGATTATGAGTTGATAGTTCCAAACAGTATGAAATGTAACTCACCAAAGATTATTTCTTCTAGGTTTATTCAGTAGCATTAATAAAGAACATTTATGTACATGAAGCAAGCAAGCAAAATGAACAATTGTATTTGTAAATGACATTCGTGTTAGTTTATGCTAAATAGGTAGTATACACTTTCACAATTTCTTCCTTACTGATATTAAAAATCTTCAATATTTCCTTTATCCTCTAATATGGCCATCTAAACTTAATTAGAAGAGGATTTATTTTTCTTTTCCTAGAGAAAATAAATGCTATGTTTTTACTTTCTTTATTTTGACTCCTATAATGTTCAAAGTGTTACTTTAAAGGTTACACAATAGTGGTCATGTTGTTCATTGTTATTGCATGATTTTCTGCAAGCTAAGTAAAGTAAATTTTAAAGAAAAACAGTTATGCTACTACCACTGATCACAGTAAACTGATTCTTCAATAAATATTGAGAAAAATATCGTGAATTGATCAATGCCCCTGGGGCAGCATCTCCATGGTCATGTGATCAAAATTCAGACACTTGGCAACTGACTCATATTTATGACGGTTGCAGTGTCCCAAGGTCCTGTGATCACCTTTTGCAACCTTCTGACAAGCAAAGTCGATGGGGAGCCATATTCACTTAACAACTGCAGTGATTCATTTAACAACAGTGGCAAGAAAAATTGTTAAATGAAGCAAAACTCACTTAACAAATGTCTCACATACTGCAGCAACATAAGAAGATGCTACTTTGGAAATCATATTTTACTTATGATAACTTTGATTATCGTAAGATTACAGGGACTTAAGCAATGCTAACAGTGTGGAAACACTGCTTTCTACAAATAAATTTTAATATTATTATATGGTTGTAAAATGGCATGAAGCCAATGAAACAAAGTAGAGACATTGTACCTGACATAATTATTACAGATGAAGAGCTTCAGAAGACCAACAAGTTAAATTTTAAAAAGTGTGATAAAATACAACTTACTGTTATTTTACTACTGTGGATAAAAGGATATATTAATAATTTTCTATATCAAATTTGTTTTTCAGTAGTATGTGTATCAATAACCAAATGGTGAGCCTATATATGAGATGCAGCACTGTAAAATTTTGTCCTAAATCAAGAAAATGCACGATTAACACTTCATTTCATTGTTTCCTTTTGGTGTAATATGTTTTTGCAAAATATAACATTTAATTTACCACTTCATTTTTCTCACTACTTCTCAAGAAGGTGCAGTTAGAAGTTAATTGCTTGAGTACATTTAGTTGTTCTGTGGAAAGAAAATGCAAAAAGTAATTTATAGTTTAAAGCACACCTTGAACAGTGGGCTTAAATGTTAATAATGATTCTGCTCTTCCTTTTGAATTCTTCAGGTTTTCTAAAAATATTTCTTTTTATATGCAATATACCTGAAACACATAATTTTCTTTGAATATCACACAATACACAATCAATCTATAGTTGTATGACCCAATAATATTGAAACAGATTCAAGTAACTAGTTTTGGAATCATAAAAATATTGCCATACTTTATTTACTTCTAAGTATTCTTCTTTTTCTTTTTGTAAGCAATACTAAAAAAGTATTGAAGTAAGTCACAATGTTAACAGAGGGGGGAAAAGTGTGACAAATCATATGTCAGTTGAAAGAATATGGGGACTTTTTCAACTATACAATGGGTAGCAACAAACAGTTCCTCCAACAGCAATTAGGAAATGGCAAGATGCTATACTTACCCTGAAAATGAATTAGACTGTTGACATAGACAACTTTTTAGGAGGTCTTCTTCCCACTACAAATTTAATAAATTATCATTATTTTTGTTGATGCTATTATATATGCAACAATGTTTTGTATTTGACCTTCATTTCCATTACATTTTTTCCAAGGATGTCATAATGTATCAGCATAGTATATGTATGGATCCAAGCAGCGTGGCCTTTTGTAATTTACAGATGAACAATGCACAGATTTTCTAAGTGCCACTCAAGACTTTTTGATATGGCATCCAGTGTGCTGAAAATCACACTGAGATTTATGCCATAATATTCCAGTTTCAATTTGCAGGTCTTGATACTTTGTGATTTTATCAAATTCTATATCAGGGGTATCAAACTCAATTTCATTGAGGGCCGCATCAGCATCGCGGTTGCCCTTGGGGGGCTGGGTGGGTGTGATCAGGGTGAGTGCGGCCTACTGGGTGGGTGTGGATGGAGTGGATGTGGCCTACTGGGTGGGCATGGCCAGCTGTACATCATTCGCGTCAAGGGTGCCTGTCAGGGACTGGGTAGGAGTGGGAAGATCTGAGGGTCTCTGGCAGAAGGGGGTGAGACCGGGGCAAGTGCCAAGGCATGCTCCATTTCTTCATTCCTCACAAAGGATGACATTTCCCAGCATGCACCCAGGGGGCGGGGCCGATGTGGCAGGGGCTGGTTCCTCGCTGTTTCTAGATGGCCTTGTGGAGCTAAAACTGAATGCATTTCAGCATAGATGGCCACCACAAAATTGTACATTGGCTCCCGGCCGGCCTGGGCCAGGGCCAAGGCAGTGGGGGCCGTTCCCTCACTGTTTCCAGGATGGCTTCATGGGCCACATGAAACCACTTCACGGGCCGCATCTGGCACCCGGGCCTTGTGTTTGATATGTCTGTTCTATATAGTCTTCTATTATGCCCTGGTTTTGCCACATCAATTAAGCACACTTATTTCTTTTTAACCACAGTTAAATCTGGTGTGTTATTTGCTAAGACTTTGTGAGTTTATATTTAGAAGAATAATCAGCCAATGCAAGTTTTTTCTTCTTTTAAGTTTGTTTGAAGTGATGTAACCCCCTGCCTACATTTTTCCAGGGCAGGTATAATGTATCAGTATCACTATAGGGATGGAATGCATAATGCATAATCATCAGTTTTCTTGGTTTTCAATCCATACTGTTCAGTTCAGCTTGTGTATAGTTTACATTGCCAGTAGTGTATTGTATTGGTTGTTGATGGCTTTCATGGTGTTTTCCACATTTAATTTTGTCTGTAGTAATTTTGTCACTCCTTGGATATATTCCTTATTAATCACATTTTAACTTGTCAATGCTTGATAATATTCATGTGTAAAATGCCCAGATACTTGTAGGATTCATCTCGATAGCTCATCATGATGTGGCCATTTGGCATTTCAATTTTTCATGATTTTACTTTACTTATTACTGGTCCTCAAGGGAACTGCATCTACATGGAGGAAAGTGTGTAGTGGGGTGCCCCAGGGCTCTGTTCTGGGCCCAGTGCTCTTCAACATCTTCATCAATGATTTGGATGAGGGGAGAGATGGGGAACTCATTAAATTTGCAGACTACACCAAGCTGGCAGGAATAGCCAACACTCCAGAAGACAGGCTTAAGATACAGGAGAATCTGGACAGACTTGAACACTGGGCACTATCTAACAAAATGAAATTCAATGGTGAAAAAAGTAAGGTTCTACATTTGGGCAAAAACAAAAACAAATGTACAGGTATAGCATACGGGGTACCCTGGTCAATAGTAGTAACTGTGAGAGGGATCTCGGAGTCCTAGTGGACAATCACTTAAATATGAGCCAGCAGTGTGCTGCAGCTGCCAAAAAAGCCAACACAGTGCTAGGCTGCATTATCAGAGGGATAGAATCAAGATCAACTGAAGTGTTAATACCACTTTACAATGCCTTGTTAAGGCCACACTTGGAATACTGCATCCAATTTTGGTCACCATGCTGTAAAAAATATGTTGAGATTCTAGAAAGAGTACAGAGAAGAGCAACAAAGATGATTAGGGGGCTGGAATTGAAGAGAAGGATGAGGGGTGACATGATAGCAGTGTTCCAATATCTCAGGGGTTGCCACAAAGAAGAGGGAGTCAAGCTATTCTCCAAAGCACTTGATGGCAGGACAAGAAGCAACAGATGGAAACTAACCAAAGAGAAAAGCAACCTAGAACTAAGGAGTAATTTCCTGACAGTTAGAACAAATAATCATTGGAACAGTCTGCCTCCAGAAGGTGTGAATGCTCTTAAAACTGGAAGTTTTTAAAAAGAGACCGGACAGCCATTTGTCTGAAATGCTATAGAGTTTCCTGCCTGAGCAGGGAGTTGGACTAGAAGACCTGTAAGGTCCCTTCCAATTCTATTATTATTATTATTATTATTGATCATAGCACAGTCTGACTGGATTTGACATTTTTGTCTACCTATCGAGTCCTTACCAAGGACCTGGGATTGGCAAATGTGGATGTTTGAATTGATGGTATTATAGATATAATCTCAGGATGGAAGCAGTTCCTAGTAAGGCTGTCTTTTGCAATTGACTAATGGCGAATTTATCAATGCCAATGGTGTTCAAGTGGTGCTCCAGTTGTTTTGGGATTTGGGATTATTATTGTTGTTGTTGTTGCCAGTTATTAACCAGTTGCTGATGTCTCCTTTATGACATCTTTCATCCTTCAAGCTGTTTAGCTACAATTGAATATAAGAAAGTCAGACACATGAGCCAAAAGCCATGAAATTGATCATTTATTTTAGCTCAATTTTAACCATTTCTACTGTTATTAGTTATCCCATTTGATTATTACTAACGCTTTCCAAAGTGGTAATATTTCAGATCCTGTTATTTACTGTTTTTTTATTTCAGTGCTTCCTTAATCATCCATAACTCTAGGTAATATTTCTTGATCAAGTATTTTTTGTTGTTCAGCTTCTTTTCTTTCATATGTTTCCAGCTTGCTTTCATCTGATCTTAGCACAGTGATCTTATTTTCTAGTCTAATCTTCCATTTTGGTGGTGCACCTTTTGGCTTCTTTGTTGATTTGCATCCTAGGTATTATCCTCATGCCCACCTAGCAGTTCAAAAGCATTCAAAATACAAGAAGATTAGTAGGTACCACTTCAGTGGAAAGGTAATAGTAACACTGGAAGTTTTTAAGAAGAAACTGGATAGTCATTTGTCCGAAATGGTATAGGGTTACCTGCCTGAGCAGGGGGTTGGACTTGATGACCTCCAAAGTCCCTTCCAACATTATTATTATTATTATTATTATTATTATTATTATTATTATTATTATTATTATTATTATTATTATTATTATTATTATTATTATTATTATTATTATTATTATTATTAATATTACATGAACGTTTGGTGTACAGCCATGCTGGCTCCCTTGGCCAAGAAACGGAGATGAGCCGTGTCCTAGAGTCAGACATGACTGGACAAGGAAATCTTTACTTTACCTTTATCCTAGGTATTCAGTCATAACTGTACCTGTACTATATATTAACTGGTTTTTTTCTTGCAGTGAGCTGATACAGCTGTTTAATATTACAGTACTGGCAGCATTTACTACTTGTGCTAGCTGTTTCTTTTGAACAAGCTTAATGCAGGCAAACATATTCTGTTATTTTTGTTTTATTCTAAATGCTTAGCTATCATTTGATTCAAATCTGTTTTTGAATCAAATGAGAGCTTTGGGGGTTTTTTTTCCAGGAAAAGGTAAAGGAGAGGATCCCTGGTTTTGGAATGAAAATGATTGAATAGCAATGCTGGTTTCCTCTATTGCCAACTTTCCCTCATTTGCCTCTACAGTCCAAATTACTTCTACAGTCCAAGTTACAGTCCAAGTTACTTTGATTTCTTTGCCCTGGGTAGACCTTTACAGTTCTTTCAGTTCTGCTTCTATGAATACTTTATTTCATATTATAAACTGATATTGATCTGCTCTGTTCTGTTATTTCTAATCTGGCTATTGTTCTTTCTGGAACTGGTGCAGTCTTTTGATATATCCTTTTCTTGTTGAATTTGATTTGTAATAATAGATTATTATTAGCTCTTCAACCTTTTTATATTTGGGATGGATAAACACCTTCTTTTCCAGTAGCCTTGCAGTTTCTCACCCTGTTTGCTCAGCCAACAATCCTGTAACCAATTTGTCACCAGATGTACAGGAATTCCAACATCTAGCATAGTCCTTGTTAACCCAAAGGATTACTAATCTGATATCAGCTTCTGTAAATTATATCTCACCATATTAATATGGGATAGCCTTTATCTGACTCCTCTAGTGAGACCTGTTTAATATGATTGAACCTCTGGAATAGCTGTCAGAGTATACAATTCACACATGGGCATAAAGGTAGTGCTTCATTGGGAGATCTTTGCTTTATTATTGTTGCTAATCACACAATCAGCTAGATGTTTAGACTGGATTTGGAATGTTTATCCATGTATTGAGTCCTTTCCAAGGACCTGATGCAGTTATTTGTTGATATTATCAGTACAGGTTGTAAGTTGTACTGAGTAAAGCTACTGTTTGTAATTGACTGATAGTGATTTTGTCAATATGAATGTTGTTGTTGCTGTTGTTGCTGTTATTTTTCTACAAATGAGAGAAAGATTTAAAGGAAATGGATATTTCTGGAATGTCTGTTGTAATGTATATTAGTATTCCCTGAAAGGCTCCATCCCACTATATGATATTTTAATGTTTCTATTTTACCCTTTTTTATATTTAATAAAACTGCCATCTACTGGCCTCCTGTTCAGAGTAAGTCAGTTACTCAGAAGAACATTTTTCTATCTTAAAGCAAATAGATATATGATATATCATTTATCATTTAAAACCAAATGGATCTAAATAATCAATTTTGTACAAAACAAAATGTAACTACATGCAATAGCTATCATCTGCCAAAATGCTAAAGAGAAAATAAATTTCATTAAGACTATAGTGAACCAACAGTAATCAAATCTTTGCTTCTTTCTCTTAAGGATATATTAACAAGCTAACTTTACTCTTTGTCTATATATCTTTCAGTTAGAACATTTTCTGCTATATTTTTTCCCCTTATCTGAAACTTTACATGTATATAGCAAAACACCATTGCTAGCTTTGTATATAATGAGATATAATAAATATACAGCAAGAATACTTGAGTAGTTAACTTTATAGTTACAGTTCAGAAAGAATCTTTTAACAACAATATTTTTTTAAACCTGATTTGGATCTCCATCCTATCAACATTTCCACCTATTTTATATTTTAGTTGTGAAAAATGTGACTTTTCTCAGTTTTTCTTGCTGAGTTCTTACCAAGAATATGTTCTTACTTTTGAGTTTGACCAACAGAAATATCTTTTGGACTTTGGTGTATGTATTTGAGTATACATTTTTTAAAAAATGTTTCATTCTGATTAGCAATGCCTAATTAAATGCTTTCCTACAAGCCAGGCTTCAAGCTTTTCTTCTTCTCCTTTTTTTATAAATAAACATGTTTTAATTTCACAACAGAAATCCTGACATTACTTTGAAAACTAGGTATGTAGGAGGGTGATCTGAGTTGTACAAAAGTGCATCATATTCAAGTTAACAAGATAACATATTATGTGAATTCTGCTCACAGAGGACAAACAATCCCTCTTACCAATATGCTCATTGCCTACAAGATGTTTAATGGCAAACCCTTCTATATTTCAACAATTATCCAGCCTATTTTAGCTTGAACTAGTGCTACTCCTACATGATATCAATTGTCATGCAGCCTTTACAGATAATACTGTGGATAAAGCATTATAGGAGAGCAAGAGAGCAGCACATCCTGAATTAGCACCCATCAAGAAGCAATAAGCTGCCAAATGTTATTATGCTGACATTTTGGTAGCACAAAGATCAGGCTCACAGCAGGGAAAATGGGCAGGAAAGCTATCAGTGTACATGCTCTTCTAGAAGGAATAGATGTTACTGATTATTTTTTTTTATCTTGAGTAGGTGGAACAAAAAATAATAGCAGATGATATTTCTCTATTAGCTATAAGCATTCTTATTAAATTTGGAAGGACATTGCTGAAATAATGTAATAATAATATGCTAGATGGAAAAAATCAGCTTAACCAGGAATGATCTCTTTGGTTGTAGCATCTTACTTTGGTTTCCTGGGTTTTATAAAATATTGCTCCTCCACAGAGTCTTAGTAGGTATAACTGTACCTACTGTAATTTTATCATATAAAATGTCAAGCTACCTTAATATCAAACAGCTGCAGCATCCAATGGCCTTCCTAGAACTACAGCAAAATAGAGATATTGATGCAAAACATAAACCAATGACAATGACAGCATTATCTACTCTGGGCATCAATGTTATTGGCATCAAGTCAAATACTGAACTGCCTTCTTTGCACCATTTGCACCTGCCAGGATCTCAACAGCTGTAGAAAGTCCTTCATCCATCCATCACCAGCTTCTGCCTTCATCTTGTTCCAAGGAAATACTTTTTCTGCACTGAGAAAAAAAAACATATCCAGGAAACTACACACCAATCAGCCTAACATCAATACCTTGGAAGATACTGGAAAAAATAATCAAGAAACATATCTGTGAACATCTAGAAACAAATAAAGTTATAACTAGTAGCCAGCACAGGTTTGTTAAAAACAGATCATGTCAAACCAATCTTATTTCATTATTTGACAAAGTGACTAAATTAGTTCCCCGCGAAATGCTGTGGACTTAATATATTTAGACTTCAGCAAGGCATTTGACAAAGTAGACCACAACCTACTTCTTGGTAAGCTAGAAAAATGTGGGATAGACAACATCACCACCAGATGGATTTGTATCTGGCTGACAAACCATACTCAACAAGTAGTTCTTAATGGTACTACATCTACATGGAAGGAAGGAAGCAGTGGGGTACCACAAGGTTCTGTCTTAGGCCCAGTACTCTTCAATATCTTCGTAAATGACTTCGATGAGGGAATAGAAAAGAATCTCATCAAATTTGCAGATGACACTAAACTGGCAGGAATAGCCAACACCCCAGAAGACAAGCTCAGAATCCAAAAAAATCTTGACAGACTTGAACAATGGGACCTATCCAACAAAATGATATTTAATGTGGAGAAAAACAAGGTTTTACACCTGGGCAGGAAAAACCAAAGGTACAAGTACAGATTAGGCAAAACCTGGCTCAAAAACAGTAAATGGGAGAGACACCATGGAGTCCTAGTGGACAATCACTTAAACATGAGCCAGCAGTGTGCGGCAGCAGCCAAAAAAGCTAATACAATCCTTGGTTATATAAACAGAAGCATAGAATGAAAATCATGTGAAGTATTAGTACCGCTTTATTAAGCCTTAGTAAGGCCCCATCTGGAATACTACATCCAGCGGGTTCAAACAGAAAA
>NW_015387035.1:225025-236856 GCF_001527695.2 Protobothrops mucrosquamatus
TCTGGCCTAGGGAGAATTTTAAATAGGGACAATTTTAATTAGAATTTTAATGGTAACACAGCGGTAAATATTTGTTTTTAATTGGTTTTTATTGGGGATAGTGTTTGTATCGTTTTAATATGCTGTAAGCCGCCCTGAGTCCTGTTGGGAGAAGGGCGGCATATAAGTTTAATAAAATAAATAAATAAAATAAATAAATTTTGGTCACCACATTACAAAAAAGATGTTTAGACTTTGGGAAAAAGTGCAAAGAAGAGTAACTAAGATGATTAAAGGCCTGAAGACTAAAACATATGAAAAACTGTTGCAGGATTTGGGAATTGCCAGTCTAGAGAAAAGAAGGACTAGGGCGGACATGATAGCAGTATTCCAGTATTTGAGAGGCTGCCACAAGGAGGAGGGGGTTGTTTTATTTTCTAAAGCACCAGAAGGTAAGACAAGAAATGAAGGATAGATACTAATCAAGGAGAGAAGCAATTTGGAATTAAGGAGAAACTTCCTAACAGTGAGGATAATTAACCAGTAGAACAGCTTGCCTTCAGATGTTGTGGGTGCTTCATCACTCGAGGTTTTTAAGAAGAGACTGGACAACCACTTGTCTGAAATGATATAGGGTCTTCTGCTTGAGCAGGGGGCTGAACTAGAAGACCTCCATGATCCCTTCCAGCTCTATTCTATTCTTCTAAGAAATAACAGATATATTTGGTCTTTACAAAATCCTTATGAAATGATCCCAGCTGTGAGGATCAAAACTTTTGTTTTTTTTAACCTTAAAACATGGTTCTAGATTTTAAAAAGTGTCTTAAAATATATAATGTCTACTTTGTGGTGAACCCTATGGAAACAGAATGAACATGTAAAAAAAGGTAATGGCTCAGAATTTGGTTCAAATTCCTAATTAATTCAGCTATTTTATTTGGTATGCAAATGAATACAGTTAATTGAAATCTATACAAGATAATAGTCCTGAATTGTGATTAAAAGCTGTTATACTTATTAGTTAAAATTCTGATCTATTATCTGAAAGCCAATATATTCAACCAACAAAGAGACAGGTTAATGTCCCAATACCCTTGAATGTTGCCTAAATTTGAGAATTGTCCTAATTAGGAAGAACATATAATTTTTATCTATATAAGACAGAAAATGCTGGTGAAATAGACTCAAGGACTAAAGTTTAGTCTGTTTGGGGTGGGACTGCCTTGTTATCATGGAATTCACAATTAGTAGCTATAATGAGGACACTTTCACAGATTAGCATTACTCTTCCTAAGTGAGTCATATTTGACATCATTTCTTGCCGATTGCAATTAGGTTTTTTTTTGAGAGCCAGTTTGGTCTAGTGGTTAAAGCACTAGGCTAGAAAATGGGAGACCATAATCTCAGGCTCTGCCTTACCCATGAAAGCCAGCTAGGTGATCTTGGGCCAGCTATTCTCTCTCAGTCCAACTCATTCCACAAGGTTGTTATTGTGAGGAAAAAAGGAAGAGAGGTATGTTTGCCACCTTGACTTCTTTGTAAAAATAATAAGGGTAGGATACAAATAAATAATAAAAGTGTCTACAAATAGCAATTAGTACAAACTGCATTAACTACTGTACATCAATGTACAGTTGTCACACCATACCTTCACTGAAAAAAATCCACTGGCTGTAAACTAATGAACAATACAACTTTAAGTATTACTATTAAACTTTAAAACTTTAAACTGCTTATGAAATGACTGCTCTAAGAAGCTTAAAACCTTTACCTTGCTTTACTATTTACTAAGTTACAGAAAAGTAAATTCCAGCAGACTGATAGGAGGAAAAAAAGGTTAAACAAAAGGTAAGAAGAGTTTGACAATCAACGCAATTACCTAGAGAGATGGTAAGCATCCCTTCATTGGATAAAAGGATATTTGAATAAAGTCTTTATGATCTGAATTATGGTACAAAAGTCCTGACATTTTTTATCAAGCTGAGTGTTGATACTTTTATGTTCATTGTATGGAGTATTTAATCATTATGGATGTACATTCATACAGTAATTGATGTCACATTGCCTATTTAGGCCCTTATTTTAAGAACATTTTGGAGGATGCCTACCCAATTTGAAATAACTTTTGGTGGATTCTGTTATGTTTTTATATTGCAAGCGGGGGGGAGGGGTGTAACAAAGGTTTTGATACTTACCCCCTGTTCTAAATAATGCTTTGTGGTGAATCAGAAAATTGTGTGGGGTGAAGATTAATATCTATTGATATTGTACATAAGGAACAGTTTGGTATCTATATATCTGGTACCTATACCTGACATCACCTATCTACTTGTCTGGAGATCTCCCCTTGTGCTCTTAGGGGAGGGAAAAACAGAAGTAAACAAAGCTTCTCAGAAAGACCTGTGCATGAATAATATTTTTTAGAAAGTCAGTGCTGCAATATTTCTGAAACAGAACTATTTAACTCTAAGCCATTAAATAGTTTTTGAGAAAGTTAATTTATGGAAAATATATACCTTTTTGGGTTGCAGCAGTTTGAAACTGCCAAAAACTGCCTTATGTTCCCTAGGATGTTTTCCTGTTTTAAAATATGCTTTGATACATTATTTCAATAAAATATTAGTAAAGCTCTGAATAATAACAAAAGAGATTTATTTCGGTGTTGGCAATGAGTTCCCATATAGGCATGCAATATAAGGAGCTATAAAATGAAAATTATAAAATAGAAACAGTCTGTTAAAAACCAAAACTTCAAAGTTTGTATCAGCTGCCATTTAACATCAATAGTATACAAAATAATGTTATTTTTAACATGTAATTTGGAGTTGTGGTTAATCAAACTGATTTTATTTGGAAAAAGGGGATAAGATTACATTTGGGCTTCATATAAAATAAATAACAAAACACATATAATTAAAAAGTGTATACCATAATTGCAAGGACTTTCATTTCCTTTGTTTGTATATTAAGATGGGGGAGTTTTTCTATATGGAGTTATTACCAGCTATTATAATCCACATTTAGATTGAGGAGCCCTTGAATTTAATTCATCTCTTGATAACTAGATGAAGTAGAACATATTTTTATTGCAGGTTTTTTTTTTTTTAGATTTTAAAATCTAAGCTAAAGCCCTAGCATTAGTGGAATTCTAGTAAGTATTAATTAGGCCAGGCTCAGTTTATCTTCTGCTCTCAGAAAAGGTCATCCAGGTGCTTAGATTGGTGTGAATATTTTTTGTAAAAGCTTTTTTTTTAGCAAGTTATATGAGACATCTGAAACCCCAAAGATCTTTCTAACAATGTTAATTTTTTAGCTGCATTGGAATGTTTATTCTTACATGGAATATTCTCATTCATAATGAGAAAAAATGTCTTAAATAATTCTGGAATGTTTTGTGAAATTTAACAAAAGAGTCTTTATAAATGTGTTAAATAATTCTGGACCAAAAGTGCTTTTCCTCTGACATCTATATTGATTACAAAACTGAAAATACATGTTTGCCATGTTTGAAAAGATAGATGGAAAATACACTTTGTCAATTTCAAAATCTACCACTAGCAGTTTAATTTTCTGTTTACATAAATACTATAAGAAGTGAAAACCAGTAGCATTTGTAGAAATGCCACCATATTGTAGTTAAAAAAACCCCATTTTTTTACAAATATATTGTTAGATAGACCTGTTTTGAACTAAGAACTCTCCAATTGCTTTTTTTATGTTGAGATATTCCCTACTTCTGTTCCTTGATGTGTGTCAATATTGTAAAACTAAGACCAATAGATGGTGGCTTTGGTCTCCATATACAGTACAATTTTAAGTAAGGGCAATGTTGCATAATAGCATGCAATAACAATTTCTGTATGTACAGTATAAAATATACAGAGACAGTTTGGTTTAGTAGTTAAGAAATCGGGCTAGTAAGTTGGAGACCCTATACCATTCCAGACAAATGGTTGTCCATTCTCTTCTTAAAAGCCTTCAGTGTCGGAGAACGCATAACTTCTGAAGGCAAGTCATTTCACTGGTTAATTGTTCTCACTATCAGGAAATTTCTCCTTAATTCTAGTTTGCTTCTCTCCTTGAGTAGTTTCCATCTATTGTTTCTTGTCTTGCCTTCTGGTACCTTTGAAAATAGGTTGACCCTATCTTCATTATAGCAGCTCCTCAAATATTGGAACACTGCTTTCATGTCACCCCTAGTCCTTCTTTTCACTAGACTAGACATGCCCAATTCCTGCAATCATTCTTCATATGTTTTAGCCTCCAGCCTTCTAATCATCTTTGTTGCTTTTTTCTGCACTCTTTCCAGAGTCTCTATATATTTTTTTTATAATATGGTGACTCAAACTGGATGCACTATTCTAAAGTGTGGTCTTACTAAGGCTTTATAAAATGGTACTAATACTTCACGTGATCTTGATTCTATAATTCTGTTAATGCAACCTAGGATCCATTGACTTTTTTGGCTGCTACCCCACACTGCTGACTTATGTTTAAGAGTTTGTCCACTAGGAATTCAAGATCCCTCTCACAGTTACTACTATTGAGCCAGGTTTCGCCTAATCTGTACCTGTACATATTATTATTTTTTTGCCTAAGTGTAAAACCTTACTTTTTTCCACACTGAATTTCATTTTGTTAGATAGCACCCAATGTTGAAGTTTTTGAGATCTATCTGGATCTTGAGCCTATCTTCTGGAAGTGTTAACTATCCCTGCCAGTTTAGTGTCATCTGCAGATCTGATGAGTTGCCCTTCTACAGTTTTCTCATCTAAATTGTTTATGAAGATGTTGAAGAGTGCAGGGCCTAGAATGGAACCTTGGGGTACCCCACTGCTTCCTTCCTTCCATGTAGATATAGTTCCATTAAATCCATTTTATGTTTTCTCATTAGACTGTTTATGAAAGATTTAATTGGAATTCTTTTGTGACAATATTCAAAATAAGCCAAAATAAAATTCATAACTGAATTCAAAGTTTTCCATTTCTAGAAGTTCTTTCCTAGGAACAAAATGCTAAATAACTTCAAACATATTGGGCAATTTTTCCTAATTGGAATGCATGCAGCACATTGTTAAAACAGAAAAGAGTAAACACTATTTCATTCTTTGCGTTTATATATACACAGATTTGCGTGCATCATTATTTCAATGTACAGTGTGTTTTGTTCCAAAACCTTCAGGCACATACACCCTTTCGATGATCACAGAGTAAGGGTAACTCATATTGATAAATGCTGTTGCCTCAGGCTGCATGTAGAATAAACACCAGCAGTGGCTTTATTTGGCATCAGAGTGTTTGTTTTTTGAAAATTACTCAGCAGCACTGTGTAATCAGAAACTAAATGTTAGATGTAGGACTCTTAAAATGTGAAACACAACATTCTATTCTCTTTTATAAAATAAGTCAACAGCTAATCCTTACTGTGAAGCTTAAAACTGGTTATCTTGCACCCACATATGATTTTTTTGAATGTTTTTGGTAAAAGTCCTCTCCCACCACCCTGGTGTTAATCTTTTATATATGCAAATCTTCAAACTGCTGCTATTGTTCAACAGCTACTCATACTGTTAAACTTTTCAAAATCACTGTGTGTGATTTGTGTATATAAGTGATATATATCTGTATAAGTATATTTGTGTATATATGCACCATAATGAACTCTGTTTCTTTCTCGTCTCCCACTCACATGTATACATTTTTTTTTCACTTCTATTATTTTAGAAGTACATCTGAAATTAGGGCTTCTACTCAGTTTCACACTGTGAAAATAATTTAGTTTAATAATCTTTTTTAAACTTTGGTTTAATTCTATAGGGAGAAAATAAAACCATGAGCAGGATGGCCATTCAAATGGAGATGTTGATCAAGTAATTTCCACAGGATATGGATTCTAATATGGAAGCATTGTCATTCTGCTTGCTTTCACCTCAAGTTTAGACTTCAGCAAATAAAAGAAGAGGTGCTATTTCTTACACAGTTCTGTTTCACAAGTGGTAGAAAGAATGAAGAAAAAGGCAATATCAAGGTAGGCTAATAGAAGATATAATGGAAACATAAAACAATTGTTTCTGGAGTTCCCCACTTTATGATGTACATGAATAAGATATTACGAATGAAGGTGTATAATAAGGATAATTTTACAGGTTCCAATCTGGGTTGGTCACCGGGACCAGGGTTTTTCTCTTCCGAGATTTTGGACTCGTGCTGGAGCCCATCTTCAGGGAAATTCTCTCTAGAATAAGATATTAGTATAACCAATCACTCAATCAGGGCAATAGCAATTGTTGGGTAAAGATTAAGCAAAATGGTTGTTAAGTGAAGCTGCAATTATGTGTATGATCTTACTTATGTACTGTTATTTACTATAACAATTATGAATATAGTTGCTAAGGATTAGCTGTGGGTGCTAACTTGCAAATGCTTCACGACCATTTCATGAACAATGTATCCATTTCAAAAGTGAAGCACCTGTAGGAAAAACTTCATTTAAAAAGAAACATATGGGACACAACTATAAAGAAAATGTGCAACTAAACAATCAAAGAAGACTATCTATAATGGATAAATCATGTTTAAGTTACATCAGTACTATAGAATATTTTTAAAAGAATAACTGCAGGTATGTCTTTGTTCCTACACATATATATTTACTAATGTTGCACTTGAGAAATTCTTTATTCCCTACAATACAATTCTACCTCTAATGCAAAGAGGAAAGGACAGGAAACTTTGCTTATATGCAAAAGTTTCCTTTTCCTTTTCTTTCTTTTATTGTAAAAATGCCTAGTACTTCCAGCAGCTCAGGTTGTCCTTTCTGCATCTTGAGTTCCAGTTCTTGGGATTTAGTTGTTAATCATGATGACTGTACATTACCCCTATTACCTCTTTATTTATAATACATTTTAAATACAAGCTGCTGGAGAGGTGTTGTAAAAAGGGGCTATCACTCTCTTGTTCTCCATTGCAAGCCTTCTGTATATATCTATTTGTCCTCTTTGCAACATGAAATGCTGCATTGATTCATTGACTGATTCAGCAGGATACTTTTCATATTTTTAAATATCTACTTCTCTTTTCACCTCTTTCAGTTTCAATCCTACAGCGACATTATTCACTTTCTAACAATACATGTAATTTCATCTTCTTTATGCAGGCACTTACATTACAAACAGTTTAGCTGCTACTGGATTTTCATTTTGATCTTTCTTCTTTCAATTAGTAATTGGAGGAGGAGGAGGAGGAGGAAGAGGAAGAGGAGAGAGGAGGAGGAGGAGGAGGAGGAGGAGGAGGAGGAAGACACTGCCACAGGATAGGCAACAATAATAAAATTTGAACTCCTACCCATAGTTTGAAAAATAAAATGTTTCTTTAAAATGATATATAGCTCAGACAAATGTATCAGCCTAATTAGACCATTTAGGTCTTTTGAAGAATTACTCAACCATTCTTCCACTTAGAAAAATGAGAAGTAGGGAAATGCATTTTGAATGCTGTACATCCCTTCACTGTGGAGATAAGTTAGAAAACCGATGTTTGAGCAGGCAACTTTTTATGATTATGCGGGACTTAAAATACGAAATGACTCTTTGTGAGAGAGATGTGTTTGTGTGTGTGTGTGTGTGTTTCTATTTTTTCAAGGATGACAACTGTGTGTTAAGCAATAATTCCCATCTCTGGAAGATTCTGAAGCGGACTCATTCCTTTCTCTAAAATAAGGGTGTTAAAAAAATAATTTCACAAGATAATAACAAGTTTTATTTCAGTCATATTTGTATATATAGCACTAGAAAAAAATCCATTATTCATTTTTGAATTGGGCAAGATATTTTTTTATTTCTGTACAAGTCACATATTATCCATATGCAACATCTAGGAATTCTAACTAGTCAATTATCATTCTATTGGGTGGAATGGCACTTTTTAGTGTATAAATCAGTTTCTTAGCAACCAAAACATAAGACTAATATGTTATGTATAGCTTATATAAGATTTATTGGACTGAAATACTACCAAGCATCAAGTAGCTAATGATTTGTTCTTTCTTAGGCATATTCCAAAACCATGCAAAACACACACACACACACACACACACACACATTTTTTGTTGGGCATTAATTCATATAATGTGTAAAGTCTTCTCTAAAAACAAATAGACAACTGAGCCTATAAACAATTTACAAAAACATTTGTTCATATTTTCTTGTAAATGGTCTATGAAATGTACTTTGAAGAAAGAATTTTGATAAATTTTGAAAATTAATAAGATAGTTTTTCATTTAAACTTGTATGTTTTAAATTAAACTAAACTTTAATTTTATTTCATTTTAATAGGTCTCCTCTTTCTTGGCAGGGCACAGTACTATATATAATCAGGCAACAAATCCATACTCACACTGATGAGTTACCTACTGGGGTAATGAAAGTCTGCAAGCAAGCAACTAATTCAGAGAACACCAAGAACACCACAAGACTGTAAATTTTTCTAATGTTCCATGAACATCCTTTCACTCACTAGCCCCATCTAACTTGTCCAACCATTTCCTTGGCCCAAAAATATATAAATGTGCTATTATTTCTATTTTCTATTCTATTTTCTTTCTTTCTTTCTTTCTTTCTTTCTTTCGCATATTTTATACTAGATAGTGTTCTCATTTTATTCTCCTTTTTCTTAAGGATGAGTTAACTTTTATAGCTTCATAAACACAACTGAAGTGTCAATCTATATTTTATAATAAATAACTTACAATGAAAAGAAAATGTGCTCCTTGTCATGGTTTTCAAGCAATGGGTATTTTTTTCATATTTAAGAATTGCAATTAGTTAACCTGGAAAGTTAAAGTTGTTTTAAATCAGGCATACATGCTGAAAATTAAATTAACGTCATGTATTTACATCAAGCTTTTATTCAAAGATACAGTTGCACTGATTTCTTACACCTAGAAGCAAGTCATTATTTTGCACTACTTCAATTAGGCATGATAGGTGCGTATTTGAGAATTAAATTGTGTGTTAGATGGCTGGTTTGCTTTCTACATTCTTTTTAGTATCAAAATGTAAAATAGCCTTGATATAACTGAATTCCAGTGCAAGCCTAAAAAATGTATATTGTATTTTATTTGGTTTTCTTATATCCAGTTTTGATGTATGTACCAAAGCAGACTTCAACTAAAAGATTCCAAATCTTGAAATTTATTATTGTCGATAGACTGCATGACCTTTACTTAATGGCATCTCAGCTGTCAGTAATAATCCAAGGCTGTACTTCCAATGATAGAAGGAGATAGTTTGCATATTGAGTCTCTAGGTCTCCTTGAAATAGTTCAGAAATCATAGTCATTTATTCCTATTGTCAGAGCAAGGTCTGTTCTGAAAACCTATTAATCTTCACTTTAGGGTAAAGAATAAATAAACTCCAGTTTTGCTTTGCATCAAACACTCACTATATGTATTTGCTATAAATAAGTCAAGTGATACTTAAACCAAGTAAGAAGGGGCACCCTTTATTATAGTTTCCTTCACCTAGGCTTTTTATATCTATATAGTGCATAAATAATTTTCACTGTATATACAGAGTAAAAGGTTCTACACATGTCAAGAATGATTTAGAAGAAATCCTTTGGATCTCAAACAATACTTCCTTGCTGTTCATTGAAGCACCTTGGCTATTTTCAGGTTTCCGTGCCAAATAACCATCCACTGGCAGGAGAGAGAGGTTATCATGCTGTCATGCTACAGGTATAAAAAGGGGAGAGCCTAAAAAAAAGTGATGCTGCTGCTTTATTGAATCCACTCATTAATATTAATGTGACATTTAAAGCAGCAGCACTTTTTTCAGGTTCAGACAAAACCCTGAAAAAAAAATTGAGTTAACTTAATGAAGAATAAAAGGTGCTAAATTCATGAGAAATTCAAAGCACTTTTCCAAATCATTTTTAAAGTATGCATAGTGTTAACAATTAAAACTTCTAATTTGCGTATTCCAATAAACTGAATTTTGTATAATTTTCTAAGCAACTCAAGGCGTTATGAATTTAGGAGACAATGTTGTTAACACACATAATAGTAAACTTCGAGTACTATGTTTATGCTCTTTTAATAGTCAAATAATCATTATTTTTATTACTATTATTATTTTTAAAGGTTGTCAGATGTGAAGCGCACTTGCACCCTAAGCCTGAAGTGAAAGGGTGCAGCATATTGATGTACAAGGCTTTTGTTTTTATGTATCAGTTGCTTATTTACTATATAAGGGTGGGGGAGGAAACAAGAGGGTTGTTTTTTTTATAAAAATATTAAATGTTTTACGTATTTTGATAACTTTATATACTATTGTAAGATTGCAATCACAACATAGTAAGGAAATCTGGACTTTTTAACTGGCAATTTTAATCTGACATTCTTATAAGTTTGCTTTATGATGTTCATGAAGAAAAACATTTTATTTATTTTTAATGTTATTTTTCTGCATGCGTTTTAATTGTTACATATGTTTTAATGTATGTTGCGTTGTCTCCAACTATAAAGCAATTAAATAGTAAAATGCTGTTATATGCTGTGCATATGGCAAATATATATAAATAGCATAATAAAATTTGAGGGTATTTTTATCCTAATGAAATAATACTTTCTTGCTGATGGGCAGCGAAATAAATAAATAAATAAATAAAAGAGTTGGTGGATGATTCTATATAGGTCTGCCAATGCATCTGTCTTCACACAAAGGGAAAAAGCAGACCAACCTATCAAAAATAGTGCCATAAAAAATAGAATAGAAACACAAGTTAAGATGGGCAAGAAAATGGTAAGTGAACACCCCAAGGTTCTCAAGAAACTGGCAGATGTGATCTCAGAACCACTGAACTATATTCCTGGAGCACTGGGGAACTACCAGAGGACTGGAAAAGAGCTGATGCAGTTCCCATCTTCAAAAAAGGAAAAAAAAAAGAGAGACTTCCGGTGGGACGGCGCGCCGATGGCGGCTCTTTTCGGAGCCGTCCTCTTGGGAAGGCGTCAGAGCCAGCATGAACAGCGGCCAGCAGCTGTTCAGCGGCTTGGAACCTTGTGCCCCGGGAGAAGGGGTCGAGGTGAGTACTCCTGGATAGGAGTAGAGTCCCAAAAGCTCTTCCTTTATTTCGGGAGAGCAAAATTGAGTACTCCTCCGGAGTCCGGGAAATCTCCGCCTCCCAAGTGCCTTTGTTCCCTCTTTTTTTTTGGGAACAAAGCCAGTCGTTGCCTCCACTTCTGTGAATTATAGAAAACTGTGAGTAAATAATAACCAGACGGAACTGACCAAGGGAAATTGGACTTGTGTAACCTAAGACTTTAACTCAATTTATTAACATCTTCTCTTAAAGTTAAGTTGAAATGAGGAAAAAAAAATGGCTGCGGTTTGCCGTTTTTTTATAGATGAGATTGACTTTCCTTTTTAACTTTCACTTTCCTGCAGCGTTGAATGAAGAGGGAAATTGTTACCCCTTGGCTTAAGGTTGTAACTTTGATATATTTTTTCTTTGGGTTTATGGAAAGTTTTGGTGATTATTTTTTTTCTTTTAACGGAGAGAATTTTGGATTTGGATTTTGGATTCCCCCCCCCCTCTTTTTTTTCTCCGAGGCTTGGATTAAAGAAGTTTGAAAAATGGCTTTGTTTAAAGGAACTTCCGCTTTGTTTAAAGATCTTCAACAGTCTATAAGGATATAGAGAAGAGGCAGTGATGGACTCAGCTGTGACTTTGGGATGCAATTTTAATACTTATAGAAATGGAAAATTATGGTATTGCACCTCAAGGGAAGCAGTTGGGGGATATTATTGCTCTTTCTGGAAGGAGGGAGAAGTGGAAGAAATAGCTGTA
>NW_015387035.1:241956-252906 GCF_001527695.2 Protobothrops mucrosquamatus
ATCTTGGAAGCCTTTCTCTGAACATGTGGTTGAAAGAAAAATCTTCATCAGGGTCCAGTCCAAGCCGGGAATAAACAAAATGGAGACTGCTTTAGAAAGAAGGTTGTAGTTTATTGAAGAACAGAGCCAGACAGAAATGTGGCTCTGGGAAAGCAGACCACGTGGAGCAGGGAGTGGTGGGTTTTTATATCTTCTTGGGCTTTTTGTGTTTGGAGTTGTTCCTGTGGCATGAACTATGACCTGAGGTTCAGTGTGCCTTTCTGGTATTCTAATGGTGGTGGGTTAATCCTATTATGTCCTAAAGGTCATGTCTTTAGAGTTTGGGTGGGTATGTACTTTTTAGGGGTCTTTGTCTTTCTAATCTCATCAGCTCCAAGCTTCCTGGCCCCAATCTTTCTGAATAGAATTATCAAATCTACATTTCTACAGACCTGGGTTCTGCTTAGTTTCTGCTTCGGGCTATTAAGAAACACTGGCCCTGCTTTTCTGCCTTTTTAATATTCCTCAAAATATTTCTTTCTTTGGGGGGGGGGTTATGCTGTCCTTCCACAATGTCTTTTTTCACCCAAGGTGTAAAAATAATGGGGTGAAGCTGATTTCAGTGGATCTACTCAAAGTATGAACAAAAGTATTTTTAAAGGGTATGTTGCCTTCATTGCAATAGGAATGGCACTGGGCTATAGCAGAGAAGGATATGTATACATTTATGTATACATTAAACTAGATTGTGATGTTTCTCTGTGTCATATATGTGGGGGGGGAGTATATGCATAATGATATTTTTTCAGAGCTGAATGCAATAACATTTCATTTTAATATATGCTGGTTAGTGTGCACTTAAAGTGACAATAAAGTTTCTATTCTATTCTATTCTATTCTATTCTATTCTATTCTACATTCCTTCTTAAATCATTGGCAAAATATTCTCCTTCCCCCTTCCCCCCAAAAAGGAAAAAAATGAGCAAAACAAATTCCTATTTATTTTATTCTCGAGAATGATGTCTATCTGAAAACTGATGTCTCCCTCTCCATTCTGTAGTAGTCAATCAATCTCTCTTACATACCTATACAAATACATGGGGTGGTAGCAGCAAGAGTTAAAAGATTATGCCTGTTCTGGACATTTTCTCTTTCTCCCTGCATGGTGCCTTTTATTTTTTAGTTTATGTTTTGATCTATTCATAAAAGAAAAGAAAGGAAAAAGTAAGAATAGCAACATGTTTGCTGCTGTGAGCATCAAATGTGTCTTTCCCAAGTCTATTGAACTTTAAAAAATGTCAGTTAAAGGTTCACTGCCTCTTTTGCTTATTCCCCTCTTAAAAGTGTGGATACATGGCATAGTGTCTTGCTGTTTTGTGTGCTTCATGTGCATCACGTTTGATAACCAATTTTCTTTTTATCTCTACCTGTCTTACTTTGTCTTTGATTTCTTTGAAATGTTGAAACTGGATTTACTGTACAGAACTAGAAGCAATTACACACAGTAAAGAGTTATGCTTAAGCCTTTTACCATCCCCACTAGAATTAAGGCAGCATTTGGGGGAGGGTAAATCTTTTCATCAGGTGTCCATGCACCTGTGTGAAATAGATCTGTGTGTATGTCATCTAAAGAGAAATGTGTGTCATATTTTCCCTACCTGATTGCGTTCTGAACCTATTATGAACTTAGCGTTCTTTTGAATCAAGAACAAAGGATATTCATTAGCTAAAGTTATCAGATGCTATTAAACATATTGCATGAATATAACCTCATTTTTTTTCAAAAAATGGATAAGATTGGAAAATTGGCCTATTTCACAAAAACCAGTAGCCCAGATTGATTTTATTAAAATAAAGACACAACTTCATTAAGTACTATACAAGGTGGCATCTTATATACACTGAAAATTTCAGATTTATACAAAAGTCATAGATATTGCCAATATACAGTTAATTACCTCTTTTCTATACACTGTTTTTTTTTTAGTATGCTTATCAATTAGGTTTGAAAAGATACAGAGGAAAAAATTATCATTTGAAACCTAAACATTGATTTAAATGTTAAAGGTGTGTGGGGGGGATTGAACATGAATTAATATAAAATATATAATTATTAACATATGCATCACAAGTTATTTAATTAAAGAACATGTCCTTCCTATTTTAGATTAGTATATGAGCATTTTAGTAATAGTTAAGACATAATTACTCTTACGTTGACTTGCAATCTTTGGGTTAGATTACTGTAAACCTCAGCCTAATATTATCATTACTATGAAAACATCAGACCTCATATGAGGGTGTCTTTCTCTGTTTGTAGCTTGCCATATGCAATAGATAAAATGACCGAAAAAAACCAAAGAAAATAAATCAAATCAGAAATGATGAGTTCAATGCCTGCTTTTCTCTACCACTTTATTTAAGGGTTACCACTTTTATGGCCCAGCAGTGTATATCACGATTCCCTTATACCAGCCAGAATCAACAACAAATTGCCAGTGAGTATATGTGATGATTTACAGAAAAAAGTGAGACATAAATTGGAGAGGCTTTATTTTGGATTTCTACATTGAAAGAGGTTTTGGACTTGATGGCCTAAATAGATTTTGCCAGCTCCATAGCTTCTCCCTTATAACAGAGTGGATACAAGTTGGCAATATCAGCAGACTTTTTAATCAAAGCTGCCTAATAAGGATTGCGTTTGAGATTAATAAGATAAAAATGGATGGAGTTTCATTAAGAGCAAATTGAAACAAAGTTTTAAATATAATTACGTTTATTAACAAAAAGCATAAAAGCCCACTTTAACCCTAAACCTACTACTCAGGTCTAACTAAAGGGCTTGTAGGAGAGGATGAGGAGGAATCTGAGGGCAAGGTCAAACACAATATCAGTCTGTAGTCCCTACACCCACAAAAGAGTCCAGCCCCTCCCCCCTTGAAATCAGTTGACTTTTATCTGGTGCAAATTTGCCTTGACCGTTAGTAGATCAGACAATCTTGGGTATAGATTACATGGAATAAACTTGTAGTGCTATCTGAACTCTATATTGGCTCCTGGTTTCTTGTGCCTAATGGCTTTGGAAAATAGTATTACTATAACTATACTGTATTTAATTGTATCTCAGGTTTTTAATTTATGAATAATACATTTTTGCACTCATTTAGCTCAGATCCTAAATTCAGCACTAAGTCAGGCTGAGCATGCAAAGATTCAGGAGATGTTTCAAATAAATAGTCCTTCAAAACAGATTTAATTATACACTGAAAATTCCTAAAATCTGTCTTATCTTCTCACAGAATATTTGATAGGCAACATTTTTCATAAAGTGGATAATATTTCTGCCAAGAAAATTCAGCTGTTGAAAAGGGGGAAAAGTAAGCTATAATGAAGCAAACACAAAATAATATATGAATTTTTGAACTGAATTTCAAATTTCATCTTGAGTTTGTGTAAACAATTCATATGGCTGCCCATCTCATAGTTCCAGTTTCCAAATATTCTTTAAGGGTAGGATGACATAGAGTATATTATAGTAACCAGCAATCCAAACAACAAGTAACTAAGACATGAGTTACTATGAGCAAGACTGGAGTCCTGAAATGGCTGCAGTTGGTGCTCAAGATTAACCTGTGCAAAAGCCATAAAGTTGCCCAACTTGCAAATCATGTCTGCCTGGGGTAATGCCACCCATTCAGAATTAAAAATGAATAATCTTCTAATCAGGTGCCTCAAAATTTACAATTGCCTCATCTTCCCAGAATTAGCCTAAACCTTTTCTTTCTCATCCAAATCCTCACATACTCCAACAGCATCACTTGGTTAGCCCAGTATAGAGATATACAGATGAATATAATAGACATATGTGACACTTTATGCCATGCTAGCAGATGACCTTACTCAGTGATTTCATTTAGATATTAATTAGGATTGGATTGAACATTAAGTCTTGGAGCAGGCCTTAAACTTGATCTCTCCTAATAACTAAACCAATAACTACCAATAACCACCAATAGCTAAAACCAAGTGCAGAAAATGAAAGAGGCCCTTCATAAATGTTTTCTTGCTCCCTTCTTATCTAGGAATCACTGGGTTATCCTAAACAGAACTGACAATTGGCTTTATGTGGATGCAATATCAGTTGCAAAGTAATTTATAATGAAGGTTCTTACCTGTGCTCAGTTGGATTTTTTTTTCATTGTTTATCAGTGATGCTCTTGGCAACATTTATTCTGCTTCAATATCTGGGGTTCTTTTGAAAACCAGGAACATGCAATAGCACTTAGACTTTTATGCCACTTCATAGTGTTTTACAGCACCCTCTAATCAGTTTACAGAGTAAGCATATCCCCAACAATCTGGATCCTCATTTTACTGGCCTCTGAAGAATAGCCTTGAGCTGATGAGTATTGAACTCCTAGCAGTGAGCTGAATTAGCCTGAAATAGTGCATTCTAACTACTGTGCCCCCACAGCTCCTGCAACATGCAGGTTCCATGTGCATATAGAATCCATGCAAGTGTGATTTACTTCAAGGTTGTCATTGCCCTCTCATTCTAAACAATAACTAAGGCCTCAATGAAAATTCAGTGCAGGATGAAGACAAGCATGACTGCAAATTCAAAGTGAGAATGAAAGCAAAACTTGATTCCCAGTTCAAAGCAGGACAAAGGCAAAACGTGCTTCCAACAGATTTAAGACATAATCAAAAATCAAAGGTTTCCAAACATCCACAGGCAGTTGGATTATGGCCCTGCACATCTAGATAGAGCAGGGGAAGCAACTCCTCCTTGTTGGTGCTGACCAGCTCAGCTGCATCTCCTCTCCAGACTGTACAGCTGGCAGCTAGCCACTCTCTCTCAGATTTCCCCAACGTTCCTGGGACTGCTTCAACACAATCACTTATCTTCACTGTTCCTTGTCTTGACTGCAACTCGGACTCTTCCATACTCCTATGATGCTCCATAGTACTTCTCAGATGGCTCTGAGACTCTTTCTACTCATCTGAACTGGTATCTGATGGAACCATCACATAAGCCTGGTGACCTCCACTGCCAGTCCATCCACAGATTCAAATGGTTGAATAGGAAAGTGACCACATAGCAGGAAGACTACTACATAAATAATAGACTGCTCTGAATTTAATAGCCCAACTTAATAAACAGGGCTTTACCACTATGGTATCTGTGGAGCCAAGTTCCTGGAAGTCACTAGATTTTGTTAGCTAACAATTGCCACAAGGAGTTGAATTGCAGAGTATTCTAATTTGTTCTATGAAATGCAAGCTGAAATCAGGATATAAAATGAATTTTCTGTTCAGTATTAAATATCAATAATGTGCATCTCTGGAATAGATGGAAAAGCAGTAAAAAAGAAAAAAATTAAATCAAGACTTAATTACCTACCATCTTGCATTAATTTTTCATTATAGTTGAAGCAAACATTCTAAAGAGCATACTGAGATCAACTCATGAAAACTCAAGAAGATTCTATGTATAAAAGCCCATTCAAGCTCTTTGTATGCTTGTGACATGCAAAATAAAACTTGTACAATTAGAAGAAGCAAAATAAGTTAACAGAGGAGAAAAAAAGAAGTGAGTAAGCAAAAGGAAAGATAAAAATATCATTAATTAAACAAGAAAAGCTGGACACGAGATCTAAAAAATAGACAAAAAAGACTTTATAAAAATAATGAAAATTGTGCAGTAGAAACGACACAAAAAGATCCTTGCAGCATGTGCTTTATGTTAAAATGTTTTTCAAATAACCAATAAAACTGAAAATTTGTACAGTATTAATCTTTCTCCTAACTAATACATGCAAATGAGTTACTATTGTTAGCTAAAGAAAAAAAATACATATAATATAGATTTTGAAGTCTTTACTGCTTTCTTGATCAGCATTAAAAGACAGCACTTTTGCATGCAGAAAGAAAAGTTTCATATAGCTAAATGATTACTCTAAGATAGAGAAGGCAAAACTATCTAAAAGGGATGGAAACATATCAAATAAATTGTACTGTGATGAGTTTGCAGTCTGATCCTGATCTCTGATCTTCATAGTCATCCCACTGTAAGCAGACCAGGAATGCTTCATCTGGCAATTCCGTAACATTCTTTTCCCACTTTCCCCTGCAGTTTTGCCATGGAATATTTTAAAAAAATCTATTAGAGGCTTCAAAAACATAAAATAGGTTGTGGCTTGTATAATTATGAGTTAGATGGTAGCTAAAGACATCTATTCTAACTCTTACTCAGTGAAGAAATCCATTAAGCCAGTACTTCTTAACCTCAGCAACTTTAAGATGCATGAACTTCAGTTTGCAAAATTCCCCAACCTGCATGGTTGGCTAGGGAATTCTGGGAGCTGAAGTCCATATATCTTAAAGTTGCTGAGGTTGAGAAACACCGCATTAAACCATTTATTATAGCTCTGTCCAACATCTATTTGAAAACTTTAAGTGATTCCATCACTATTCTAGGCAAGACTTACCAAGTCTTGCCATCAGGAAATTCTTCCTAATATCCAGACTGAGTCTCTCTTTAACAATAAATAAATCAGTCTCTTTGACTTGCTCTGTTTTCTATTTCTTCTGAAAACCTAACTTCCGTCTTTTCCATATGGCAGCCCTTTATTAAATATTTTGAAACAGCTATCATATTTCTCCTTACTCTTCTCTTTGGGAAGCTAAGCATACACAACCCCATTTAACTATTCTTAAACAGGGATGAGTTTCCAGAATGTTTATCATCTTGGAAGTTTTTTCCTCTGAACCAATTTCTACTTCTCCACTCCCCTTTTAAAATGTAATATCTATATTTAGACTGTTACTTCAAATGTAGTCTAACTAGTGCAGAATACAATGGGACTATTAATTTCGATCATCTGGACACACTCATACCGTTAATGCAGTCTATTGCAGCACAATGGTTTGCTCATTATCTTTGTGCCTTATGTATGAGAAAAAGAAAAAAAAATCACCCTTTCAGCTATTATTTCTCATATGTGAAAGACTAAAGGTAATATAGGTAACAAAGGGAATATTATTCTAATAATAAAAAGAATTGTTTTATTAAAAAAGAATGTCAAGCCCTACTGGTACACATGCATTACTGTGCTGCCCTTAAGAAAAACAAACAAAAATAAAATAGAAGAAGAGAGGGAAAGGGCAGCCTTCTTTAGCCTTTAACAATTAATTGTATTCTAGAATGAGTTTCAGAAATACAGAAATAAATATGATTCTGAGAAGTTATTGTGTTGATGTAGGATCATATAGATGAAAGCTATCCAAATCAGACTGATAGCTATTTCTCCCTTATCTACTCATTCATTTAATTATTGATCAAAGGTGCAAACAAATATACCAAACTTGGGGGGAAAGGGCGTGAGAAGACACAACAAAGCATGAGATATAGCCAAGTGGTAAAGAGATAAAATACCTCTGGTGTACAAAAATATGTGTCATGTACATAAGAAAGAACCTAATATGGTAAAAAGTGCTGTTGTTGTAGACAACATTCTTTTTGACTTCTTGTATCTAAACTTATTGTCAACATAGATCATATGCTACTTTTTTTGTAGAGATATAAATGGTACATTTGGCTATATAATACACAATTTTTTTAAGGAAGGGTCTGAACACAATGAACTTGTAAAACATCTGTAATTACATATTCTTTAAAAGCATCTAATTATTTTAAAAAGTAAGCAGGACAATAATATTATGTAATCAAACAGATGTCCTTCTGTGCTACAGCATAATATTTTATGGGCAGTTTTTCTTTGTCTGATGTGGGATGTGCTAAAAAAATGGAAACATGACTAACTGGACAAAGCAGAAAACAGGAAATAAAATAAAGAATTCTATGTGCAACTTGAGAGCCAGGAAAGATATTTAAGACAATATTAATATCTTGTTTTTATTGTTATGGCATGCTATACTGTCATTGTCTAATAACCAAGTAAAGCAGTGCTCTATTTTCTGCTGAATGAGAGTTGAAAGAAGAGATGAAAGACAATGAAATTGTTTATATTGGGTACTTCTGTAATAAAGTTGGTTGCAGTAAAATAGCCTAATTTAAGTTGTATATGACATATTACATATACTATTTTGAAAGTTTTGGAAGTAAAACAAGATATCACAGATATGACATACTTCCTAAAATATCTTGCAGCTACTTGTTGTGTTTTTTACATATACGAAATTCTACATATAAGATTTTTTTTCAGGTGGATTGAATCCATGAAATCACCACTAGGTATTTTAAGTGTTATCAACAACAGAAACCTTTTTTATGGGGATGTCAATATTCAGTATAGAAATCAGAAAGGTAGAGATGATGGTCTACATGTGACCCCTGGTTCATTTCATATGGCTTTTGGAATATTGTGTTTGTTTGTTTTTTGTGATAAAGTTATAAAACATTATAATTATAATTATAATTATATGTACCGTATATTATAATTAAAACTCTAAAAAACTAATACAAACTAAAAAAGAAAAATAGAAAAATAGAAAGTGCAGAAAAATTAAAAAACAGAAGTAGAAAATGAAAAAGAATATAGTCCAGAAAAAGGAATGTGTGTGTGTGTATATATATATACATATGTAGGTCTTTAGTTATTCGGGTTTTCTCCTGCGTAGAATTAAAAGTACCTTGGCGACGTTTCGACGAAGTCACATTCGTCATCTTCAGGCTGGTGTCTTCAGCTTCGTGCTTCTAAGAGTGGTGTGTGATCGCAGCTGTTTCTTCCTTTTAACTGCCAATGGGGTTGGGGCTGATTGGGTGGGAGCTTGGCTGTGTTCTGATTGGGTGGAGGTGTGTTCTGATTGGTTAAGGAGCCTGGCTGTGCTCTGATGGGCTGGGGGGTTTGCTGTGCTCTGATTGGCTGGGGGAGTGTTCTGTTTTGGTGGGGGCTTTGTTGTGCTCAGGTTAGTTTGAGTTGCAGGGGGATTTGAGATGGTGAGCTTCATTGCTGTTGTTTGGCTTCGTGTTCGTGGTCGTGCCACATCTTTATGGTGGGTGTCAGTTTGCTTCATGTATGGATTGGAGGGGTTTAAAGTGGCTGATGATGCAGCTGTGGACTAGAAGAAACAGCTGCGATCACACACCACTCTTAGAAGCACGAAGCTGAAGACACCAGCCTGAAGATGACGAATGTGACTTCGTCGAAACGTCGCCAAGGTACTTTTAATTCTACGCAGGAGAAAACCCGAATAACTAAAGACCTACATACAAACACCCGCGAAAACCTCAGAAAACATATATACATATACATATACATACACACATACAAATATACAAATATACAAATATACAAATATACAAATATATATATACATGTACATATATATACACACACACATACATACATATTTATGGCTTTCACCTTCATCACAAGTATAAACAGTTTTAGTAATGTAGCTGTTTACGAATGGATAAGTAAACATTTTCTGGAAACTATCTCTTCTTCCCACATCCCACCTCTTATCAATCAACAATGATAAGATGTCAGCAAAAGTTATTAAGGATGACCAGAAATAATAACATACCTATTTTAATCACATAAATCAAGCTTACATTAATTGCTTTTACTTTTAAAAAACGTGTTCTTCAGTCTCTTCAAATAATGTCCTAGAACTTGATTCCTTTTAATTTTTTCTTTGTTCTTTCTCACAAAATTCTTCAAAGTTTAGCAAGCCTCTTTTGTAAATCCAGTATAGAAAAGTAATGCATGTCGCTGTCTTAATTTGTAATTTGTACATCCATTTTACTTATTAATGTTTATTCAGTGTAACATCTTTTTCCATTTCATTTTTAAAAATCCACTTTCATATCAGTTTCAATCTTGTCAGGTAAAATTTGTTCTCTTTCATAAACACTGTTCAAGGCAGAAACTATTAAAATTAACTTCTGGATCCATTGTTTAAAAATATCTGTCAATATGTTGAATGTTAAAATATTTTGGTTAATTCTGTATTTTTCAGTTGAGTTTGATAAGTGTTCCTATCCTTTAATTGCTCTCTATAGTGTCTAATTTCAGTAAATCTTATTTTATTATGCTTTTTTTTAAAAAAGGAATTCAAAACAAAGTATGATAACTCTGTGTTATTTTAAAGGCACTATCCACAGTTAGAGCAAGATGGTAGTCCCTTATTTCTCAGAGCTCTAAACCTGCCAGAGACCACAGTCTTGTAGTCTCCTTCTGAGCAGCAAATGTCTAAAGCACTTTCAATATACTCAACTCTTCTCCTTGTCCAGAGAGGAATAATCGAAGGATCTGTCTACTCACCAGCTTTCATTCTTCGTTGGTCATCTCTGCTTTTCACTGAGCCATCTTCAGTTTACATTTGTTCCCCAGGAGCTCCTTCCAATAACAATTATTGAAATCTACAAAATCTCCACCATTCTGAAGTTGAAAAAACAAGAAAAGTAATATAGTGATATATTAATTATTAGTAATATAGCACATTGTTTTACAATGTAACACTAGTATAAAACTCACTGCTAAAACTGTCTTAACATTAAACTGACTCAATCTCTATATTGTTTTCTTAAAGCAGCACTTTGCAATTGGCTTCTTTAGGGATCCTTTTCTACTTCCTATCTAGTCTAAATAAGGTCCAGTTCTGTTAAGCTTTTTCTAAATCACACAAAATCAGCTAGGTACTACCACAAAAATAAAAATAAACAACTAATAAGTAAATCTAAAACAATGAAAGCTTAGCAAAAACAAAACAAAATATAAAATAAAATGTAATGCCTCTGCCTTAGCTGCCTTTGCCACTCTAAATCTCTCTCTTTTTTAATGCAATTCTTTGTCTACTAGTCTTCAAACTTTCCATATTTAAGTTTTTTGCTATCTCTCTAATAATTTTAAAGTTCTATAAATATATGGCTTTTACTAAGTAAAAATGTACTGTTAGAGGAGGACTTCCGGTGGCAGGCGATTTCGTCGGTCGCAGCTGTTT
>NW_015387035.1:254593-258279 GCF_001527695.2 Protobothrops mucrosquamatus
ACGGAGGAGATGGATTGTTTAAGTTTAGACTTTGGAGTTAGAGATATTAATATTTGTTTACTTGTATTTGAATATTAGCCTAGGTTGGTTTGGGAAGTCCGGGGGGTGGGGGGATGGGTTATAACATTGTGTAATATCTGTGATGTATTTCTTTTTTTTTTATGATAAAAACAATAAAATTTTATATTGAAAAAAAAATGTACTGTTAGAGGCATAATCCTCATTTTGTACTGCAGTGTTAATATTCCAAGGCACCTTATTTCATATTTCCAAGTCTAGAAATGTGAAATTCAACAAAATGTCTATTTGATGTGATTGTTAATATATTCTCTGCCCACTTTTTTTTTAATGTACATGAAATTTGGTTTCAGTTCAAAATTGCAGGACATTTTCCAGTGCCATAGACAAGTCAGATTTTCTTCCTAGTAACCAATCAGTTACTTGCAGTTTCTGAGCAGAGCCTTAGTTTGTGTCACAGTTGGAGATGCTCTCAATAAGTAAGCATAGGGTCTTATTCCAAGGAATGTAGCATCATATAACACATTACCCTTAATTATGAAATAGTTTACAGTAGGATAAATTAAGACAGAATTACTGGGCTTGTAATGGAGCAATAAATATACTGTCCATGTCATCAGAATTCACCATGATTTTTATTGAGTTTATTATAATGAGCCCTTATAGAAATCAGTAGAATCAGATAAATCTGCTAGGAAAATATTAATGCAAAGCAAAAGGTGAA
The DNA here is from genome assembly GCF_001527695.2 of Protobothrops mucrosquamatus. Lineage (NCBI taxonomy): Eukaryota > Metazoa > Chordata > Lepidosauria > Squamata > Viperidae > Protobothrops > Protobothrops mucrosquamatus. Next base: position 255,336 of record NW_015387035.1, read on the forward strand.
CTGAGTCCCCCCCCCCCTAATATTCTTATTCTTATTATTCTCAAATTTCCTGGCTCAATGAATGTGATTTACTACATGTTGGTTAAATATATACATACATATATACATATACACATACACATTCACACATATATGTATATATGTGTGTGTGTATATGTATATGTGTGTGTATATGTATATTTGTGTGTGTGTGTGTGTGTGTGTGTGTATCTCAAATTGGCAGGGATTTCTGTGATATTCTGAAAGAGATTCTACAAGTTACATGCACCCAAGTTCTAAAATACGAACATACTTTATCATTCTACTTAGCTGAAAAATAAGTATTAGCATCATTTTCAGTGGACATCATATTCAGTTGATTACAAGATTTTGCAGTTTGTCAGTTTTTTTTGTTAACACATAAAAGTCCTGTGTCAGAAATATGTTTGCGGTGTTTGATTAGATCGTAAAAGACTCCAATGAATTTATCTTTGTTTTTGTTGTTGTCCCTATATGAGTAGGGTCATATCTAGTTCTGATAACATTTAGTGGCAAATATATGCAAAAAAGAGGAACTGAGGAGTCTCTTAATGCAGGTGGAGAAGGAGAGTGCAAAAGTTGGCTTGAAACTCAGCATTAAGAAAACCAAGATCATGGCATCTGGCCCTCTCAGTTCCTGGCAAATAGATGGGAAAGAAATGGAGGTAGTGACAGATTTTATCTTCCTGGGCTCCAAGATCACCGCAGATGGGGACTGCAGCCAAGAAATTAAAAGACGCTTGCTCCTGGGGAGGAAAGCTATGGCAAATCTAAACAGCATATTAAAAAGCAGAGACATCACCCTGCCAACAAAAGTACGTATAGTCAAGGCCATGGTTTTCCCAGTTGCAATGTATGGCTGTGAAAGTTGGACCATAAGAAAGGCTGAGCGCAAAAGAATTGAGGCCTTTGAACTATGGTGCTGGAGAAGACTCTTGCAAGTCCCCTGGACTGCAAGGTGATCAAACCGGTCAGTCCTAGAGGAGATCAACCCTGACTGCTCTTTAGAAGGCCATATCCTGAAGTTGAAACTCAAGTACTTTGGCCACCTAATGAGAAGGAAGGACTCACTGGAGAAGAGCCTAATGCTGGGAAAGATTGAGGGCAAAAGAAGAACGGGACGACAGAGAATGAGGTGGCTGGATGGAGTCACTGAAGCAGTAGGCGTGAGCTTAAATGGACTCCAGAAGATGGTAGAGGACAGGAAGGCCTGGAGGAACGTTGTCCATGAGGTTGCGATGGGTCAGACATGACTTCACAACTAACAACAACAATATGCAAAACAAATCATAAAAATGTGAGTAAAAACTCTTTTATAGGATTTTTTTTTTGAATGGTCTCTTTCTTCTATGTTTTGTCAATGCAAAATATAAGCTTTTAGCAGATTTCAAATACCATAATTTTTCAGTTTAACAAATATAGGAAACCAATGGTTAGAAGAAGGAAAGTATAAAACTTTCACTGTATTGCTATTTACAGATCACTTTTGTTTTTAGGGAGGAAATATATAGGAAATATTAAAAATATTTAAACATAATTATTTATGAAAATGAACATAGTAAGCTATTTTTTTACATGCACAGTGATGCACTTCTAAAGCTATCTGTAGACACTGAAAATCTTGTATTAATCTTCTTGGGAACCTCTCAAATAGTTACTATTAAATTGTATTTCTTAATGAGACATAAAGGCAAAATTATTAAATACACTGACAGTAATTACAGTAACACTTTGTTATACTATTCTAATTCCCTTCATTTGTATCATTTAAATTTATTCTAATTTTGTCTTTGCCCTTTCTTGTTGTACAGTCTCTTGCAGGCCATTTAAAAGCCATATGCAGCCCTTTCCCCCATATGAATGGCAATTACTCAGTGTATGCTTTAGATAGTTAAACAGAACTGGTACATATATGATACTGTAGTTATGCTAAAAATAGAGTATGCAACTGCACACACACACACACACAGGTGTGTGTCATCATCATAATTATCATCATCATCTTATCCATTGTCTATCCACTGCAGGATGAAGCCTCTTCTGCATGTTTCCAACCAACACAGTCCTGAGTTTACTTTTGCCAATTGGGCCCACAATACTTGTTGATGTCATTGATCCATCTTGTTTTAGGTCTCTTTCATGGATGCTTTTTATCAAGTGGATTCATTCTATGACAGCCTTGGTCCACCTGCCATCAGTTCTTCTTGCTACATGATCAGCCCATTTCCATTTCAATTCTTTTACTCTCTAGATGATATTGTATACTTTCATTTGTTCTCTAATCAATGTGTGGATCTTTCTATCCTATCTTGTAATATTGAATATGTATCTTTCTATGGCTCTTTGTGCCACTCTTAGCTTTTGTATCAATTTTGAGGTTAGTATCCATGTTTCACTGGCATATGTTAGAGCAGGTAGCACACACTGTTTGAAATTTTTTCTCTTCAGGCATAGAGGGAGATTAAAAATTATGCTTACCTTGCCAAATGCCTGCCAACCACATTTAACATGCTGTTCAATTTCTTTTATTGTATCATCTTCCATTGAGATTCATTGTTCAAGTTATATGTAGTGGTCTTCTATGTCAAGTTCTTCTCCAGATATATATTATTTTCTTTTTTTGGTGAATTTATTAAACATAACCTGGCTCTTTTTCAGGTTTATTTTTAAGCCAAATGGTTCTCCTGCTTTGTACAGCTCTTGTATGTGTCTTTGTAGCTCTTCTGGGTCTTGTGAAAAGAAAAAAAACATCATATGCAAATATTAAGTGATTTAAATAGGCGCCCTTAATTTTGATTCCATCTCTTGCAAAGTAGTTTGCAAAATACTTCAAGGCAGGCTGAGAAATTGTATTGTATGATATTATATATTGTGTACACACACACACACACACACACACACACACACACACACACACACACACACA
>NW_015387035.1:258577-287537 GCF_001527695.2 Protobothrops mucrosquamatus
TCTGGCTGATGAAAACCTAATAAGGTTAGAAATAGCTATCCCAGTACTCCCTTAATTCTTTGTTAGCAATCCAAATTTTGAAAAACACATATGATGTCGCAGTTAAGCGACTGCTGCCTGTGGATGGCTCTGGATTGAGCTGATACCGGCAAAAGACTTCTCTCCCCCATATTTGGGCCGACAGGGTGTTCAAAAAGCAGCAGAAAGAGACAAAGCCAGTTAGTTGGTTGGTTGATTAGTTGGTTTAGTTTTTGCTCCAAGCATCATGATCCATAAGAACAGAGCATAAATTGGTTTGCTAAGAGTCTTTAAGTATTTGTTGGTTTATTTCATGATTAGATAGGAAGGTTCTCTCTGCGTGGCATGGTGGCCTAGTTGTGAAGATGCTCGCCTGCTATTCAGAAGGTTGAGAGTAGAATCCTAGGTAGTGGTAGATTTTTCTTTCCTAGCCACCCCCCAAAATATCTGCTGTGAACTCCAATAGGTGTCAGGAAGGGCATCTGGCCAGTAAAAGCTCAGCTCCATCTAGTCACCCCAATTCTACCCCAAATAGGGACTACAGAATCACAAAAGGGGCAAATTATAGGAAGGTTCTGTTTATCACCCAGTTTGTTGTCCAAACCATTGCACTAGAAACATTAAAACTGGGAAAATGATCATGTGGAGTTTTTCTGCTTCTTCGATCAGTTTCCCCGCTCAGTTTTTTATGGGGAGAGGGGTGTAAGCAAAGTAAAATGATGTAATTTTCTAATCAAATGTATCTTATTGTCCATAATGAAAGGGAAATGATAAGATAGATATGAAAATAGCAATGCTTAAACTTTGTGGTTTGCTGATTTAGATTTTGCTGTTTACCTGTCTGCTGCACATTGCTTCAAATTACTAATCCTACTGTGACAGATCAAACTGGTGTCAGCCATGCCATTTAAATGGATTTTGAGATTTCCACAATAAAAACCACCTTTATCATTAAATTTGTGGTCCTGGCAATAATGTTGTGGCCCAAACCACAAAGACTCAAAAGTAATTATGTGGAAGTAAAAATATTTTATTATATGAAAGAATAGAATGAAAGTTTTTAAATAAGAATGGGGAACATTTTAAAGTTTTGGTTAAGAGTAGAAATATGCTTACTTTTTTATATGCAAAGTATTCCTTTCTTTCACAGAAGGCTGCATGTCAGTGGTCTTTTACATTATCAAACTAAAGTAATATCTAAAAGCATTTACAGTCTTGTTCATGAAATACAGTAAAAAATCTTCATGGTATGCTACTTTTTTTTGTTTTGCTTTGTTTTTATTCTTCCCATTTTCTCCAACATATTTTAAAAGTGTAACCATGACATTTTGAAGGTAATAACTGTACATGAACTTTTCACATAAGGGAATGGCTTTTTTTTCCTATGAAAGAAATGAAGTTATTGTGCTCAGCAAAAGGATTGTCTCTCTCAACTCTTTTTAAGGTCTACCATTAAATTAAAAGTGAAAAGTCAAGTGTAGTACTTTCACCTCATTCTGCATGTGATTGAGAATTGGCCATTCACATTTTGAAGGGCTAGGGAAGATTATAAAGATAGCACCATGAGAAGTGTCTATTTCATCTAAAGTGTATCTATTCTTTTGTATTATACATTATAAATCAGAGTGATATTTGAAGGAAGATTTATTATAATCTCTGGCAGGATGCTTTGTCCATTTATAATGCAAGCTTTTATCTCCAATTCAGAGCACTATTCTTGAAAAACATGTACACTGTTTCAGAAAGATAAGATTTCTCTTCAACGAAAAATGAAAGCCTAGGCCAAGTTTTTAGAATGGCATCCTCCATTCTGTGTTGGGATTACTTTAATGATCAAGGCACATGGTACAGGGTGTGTGGGGGGTAATCATCCTTGAGGGTGAATCAAATTTTGTCAATTGGTATGAACTTCCTTCAAATGTTCCAGAAAAGTAGTTATTTTTTAGAATGCCTTCAACCAAAGTCTTATCTTAAGATTTTAGGATCCTCAGGCTCAGGTCAACTATTTATGTCACATACCTGATCTTAATAGCAATATAACTTAGATTTATATACCACTTCATAGTGATTTACACCCCTTTCTGAGCAGTTTACCGAGTCATCATATGGCCCCCAACAATTTGGGTTCTCATTTTACCGACCTCGGAAGGATGAAAGGCTAAGTCAACCTTGAAACACTCAGAATCAAACTCCTAGAGTGAGCAGTGAATTAGCCTGCATTACTGCTTTCTAACCACTGTGCCACATGGCTCTTAATAATGTGATCATAGCAAAACACATATTACTCCACCGCAGAGAAGATTTATGAAGGAATTGCAGTTCTTATATTTTTTATAATAATTTTTGCTGGATAGCTTCTAACTGTTTGCAGCTACAGTTCAGTAGGATTCTGAAGGTATGATTGTGAACTATCTCAATATTTGGCAATATCAGTGATAGAGCAATTATTGATGTTAGACTTCTGCTCCTAGAATTGCATCCTGGTTATTTATCTTGCAACCCTTAGATCTCTTCAAACCTGATCTTTGAAAGCATGCACAGTGACTCAGGTAAACCCCTCCCTAAATCACATGAGTATGAGTCAGGTAATATAAAGTATAGTCAGATTTGCAAAATTCTATTACTATAGCCAATATTAATAAAATATCATTAGCTTTTTGTGGAGTTGACTTCATGGTTTGGTCTATATAATAGCTGACATGAATCTTGCAAGTCTGGGTGTGCTTCACTCCCCTTGCTCCCCCCATTACTTATTGAATTAGGGAGGTATCTGCTTAAGTCAGTTGTAAATACCCTCCTATTTTGGACTTAAGCCATGTTTTCCCTTGTTGCTCAGTAGCTGATATGGCTATCTCTGTTAAGGTCATCTTCCTTCTTGACAATTTGGCCTGGGTTTTTCAAAGCAGGATGCCAGTTGCTTCAGCATTTGAATGACCTCTGCTTTCATCTTCTAAATTTTACAGCACAGACCAGTACAGGCATAGATCTTCTTCAGGGAAGGGCAGCACACCCCTTAATAACATATCTATCTATGCCCAATTAAAATTTTGAATAGTCCTGTAATTACATATTTAAAATATGTCCCCTGAGTTCTGATCTGGACTACATTTTGATGTTGAAGAGTTCCTGGAAACTGCTTTTAATTGATTTGTATGGCCAAGGACAAAGAGAGAGAGGTATTAAAGCAAACTGGAAAAAAGACAAAAGAAAATTCTCTTGAGTTTAAAACAGGAAAAATCTTGCTTGATTTAGTAACCTTAAAGTCACACATTCCTTTTAAAATGCTTCTCTCTCCTAAAAGATATGTATGTGCAGTAACCTGAAATGAAATCTTTTATACCTACTCTAGAGACTTACAGTAGGAACATCTACAAATTGCTGACAGTTGAATGTCTATTTAATTCTTAAAAGGATTAAAATAATGGTAATTAATGTCCTGGGAGATTTAAGAGAGCATATACCCATATTTGTAGATGCATTAATATTGATTAGCATTGTTTAACCATTTCAAATAAAGTGAAATAGGATTTAAATCATATGTTTCCAGGTCTCTTAATTAGTCATCAGTCTCATTGAGAATAGGATTTATATTCTGGAAAGTTGTCAGGGGACAGTAAAGTAAAATGCTTATGAGGAAGACACATTAGAAAGGATGCTTCTCATGATACATATGTGTAGCTGCATAGCTGTTATTCACAGCATTATAGAGGAGCAGATGGTATGTCTCATCTGCTTACAAAATTTTCCTCACCTATGCAACTTGTCACAGGCATTATTACTCTGTGCCTGCTAAAGATATATTGTTACTAAACTCTTTGTCATTTATAGGATTAGGATTTCTGAGTCCCTATACCTTCTTGTATTTCCATTTTTTCTCCTGACCAAATCTCTGCGAGACAGTCTTTGTAACCAAGTAATTTGACAAGGGGAGAACTGCTTTGTGAGAAGGGGATGACAAGAAGCTATGTGATGGGGTGGTTTTATGAGTGGGTCTGGAAAGCTATTCACCCAAAAGGAATAATTTTCAAGACAAATAATAAGTGACTAACTGTAATGCCACTTCAGTAGAATCCAAACTATTATATCTGATTGTTCTTGTCCAACTGAACAATTGTGATTTCCCCTTTCCCCTTCTGCAGACAGCAGGGGATCCGAAGGAAAATTCTGCTTTAAAAGGAATAAGAATTCTCTTATTTTACTAAAAAAAAGAAAGAATAAAACATATTCTTATATATGAGTAACTCCTTTGTTGTTCCTCTTTTAATTCTTCTCATTCTTTTCTTCCAGCAAAAAAGCACACCAGAAAGACAGACCACCCATTATTCCTTTGCTTACAAATATATACACTAAAAGACTAACATAAAATAATATTGTAAAATAACATAGTTATTGATAGAAATTGCTATCAATGTGTATTGTTCATTATTAGATCTTAAATTGATCCATATATTACCATAGGTGACTGGGTTCAATATTCTCAGTTTCACTTTTAATATAACAAAAAACCCTAATAAAATAATATTAAGAGGAAAAATACATTTAATTTATAATTGTGTTCAACCTTCCCTAACTGGATAGATGTGCTCTTGATATTTATCACAAATGTACAATGTCAGATAGAATTATTGTGATATATACAGGTCATCAGATAGATCAACTGTACTTTACTGTCACAGTACAGTATACCAGAGAACTTGTATCTTTAATCTTATGAATTTCTAGCAAAATATTCCATTTCATATTATCTAGATAGTTAAACATCAGTTTTTACCCTTGATTGGACCATAACAACAAATGCTGGCCGATCTTTCTGACTCTTATCTCTGCCCACTGGCTCATGTCCAGAATTAATTAATTAAAACAACTTACATTATTTTTTACACAAAGGGCTAAATCCCCAAAATATATAAAAATAAACAACAACAATAATAATAGCAACCCGTGTCAACCATCAGCACCAGCCAATTTGAATGTTCAGTTGACTGAGGTTCATGTTTAATGAATAAAAGATAATAATAATAATAATAATAATAATAATAATAATAATAATAATAATAGCAGCAGCAGCAGCAGCAGTATACCAAGTCTAAAAACTTCAATCTAGGAGTTATAAATTCATGAAGATGCCCCAAATTGTCCACCAAATTCTGTATGGAGAAAAGCTATTCCATTCAGATATGAAGAAGGAAATTTATGAGTCCAGGATACTTCAAGCCCCAAATATTTTAGGTGAATTGTCCTTTACTATTCAGGCTTCCACATTTTCCAGATACTGGAACAGAACTTCAATGGCACCACAAATGGGTATCATTAGTAAAATGATGATATCTTGCCCCAAGTTTATTTTTTTGTTTGTTTGTTTGTTTATGCATGGACACAGATTTCACATAAAGTTCTTAGGTGGCTCCCAAGAACCATTGAAAACATAGTATGAAACAGAAAAAATCTTTCTCATCAGGTACCAGGCCAACCATACTATTAACTGAGTCAACTCCATCCTATCCCAATGCTTGGGGGAAGAGCTAGGTTTTCATGGCCTTCTGGAAGGCTAAAATTGGTCAATATGATGTTACCCTTGAACAATATCTGGAAGCTGAAACTAGTGAAGAATGCAGTAGTGTGTGTAGTTTTGGGTGCCCATAGGCTGGCACAGGTAACATCTCTGCTACATGCCAGTTTGGTTCTTGAGCAGCCAAGAGGGGCGAAGATCTAAAACTCTAGCTTCAACTCTAACTTCAGCACTAAGAAAGCTGGGAACTGAGCCACAGCACTCTCTGATACTGACTCCTCTTTGAAGGGCGGGGTATAAATTTAATAAAATAAAAAAAAATCAAAATCAAAAGTGAACCTCGGGTATTATTTTTCCCCAAAAGACAAATACTCAATGGAAAGTAGATACAAAGAGACCCCTCTTCGGTTCTGCATCACGAAAAACAAATAGGTGAACAGAAATGATTCAGCCAACAGATACTAGTTAAATTGAGATGGGATTAGACATTGCTTTAAACTGATGATTATTCGATTTTACTGTTGATATTTATTTAAACTATATGATTTTCTTGTTTTTCTTGCACTTCACATTGATATAAGTGCATATAAAATAAAATTATTGTTATCATTGTTTTATTTGATTTAGAACCTGTCTGATTGCCCAATAGCTCTGGGTGGTTTACAATTAAAAGAAGGAAACACATACATCAAAATGCCCATGATTGTTATACTATACATTACATGCATACAGATGTCCACAGACTCATATGCCAAATAGAGGCTGGCTTTTATTTAGTTTCCAGTGCTTAAAACTAACATATCTCAAAAGCCATGCAGTGGCTCTGCAGCTGTTTTGCACACTATTCAATATTGCCATTATGACAGTAGAAACAAGAAGTTTTTAATCTACATTAAGCTATCATAGGATTTGACTGACAGATTGTCCTAATTTCTTTTCACTTCATATTGTCCATATAGATCTAAAATGCAGCTCCCTAAAATTCTAGCTGTGAAACCAAAGTTTTATTATTTTTTTAGCATTAGAGAAGGACAGAAATAAATAATCCACATTTAATTTAATTTCCTAGAGATATTAATGAGATAAGATGTGGGTGTGTTTGAGTCCCTTCTGCTTTTTGAAGTATGGTATACCCTTCAAAAAAATAAGTGTAGTCCTCAGTACATCCTCCCATGTAATTTTTTGTATGTGATCATTTTAAAAAAGCAGACGTTATATTTTTATTAATACTTAATAGTGGAAAATATTTTACTAATTATAGGATAGAAATATGTAATTGAAAAATTAATTCTGATGTCAGAATGTTCAACACAAGCATATCTATCCATAAAAATAATGGTGCTATAAGATATATTTTCTTTCTTTCTTTCTTTCTTTCTTTCTTTCTTTCTCTTTCTTTCTCTTTCTTCTGTGCTGTCATACAACAAATCAGATATGATCATGTGATTGTGATTTGAGATCTTAAAATAAGGTAAGAAGTATTTTCTGGGCACATAGTTAGTTTCAGCAACATAAAACTTACACATATATATAATATTCTTGCTAGCTATTCTTTATCTCCTGTTTTCAAGGGAAGAACACGGTTTTTGGAATCAATAAGAAACTTCCATAACTTATTTTTTTTAAAAAAACAAATTTAAACCCCAGTCCTTTTTCCTAGTGATGTTTCTGTATCATTACTACAGCCATTGCATCTTTCAGAAGCCAAAGAAATAAAACAAAGGATGGTATCCAGCCAAAGAAAGATTGTCTACTCTGGATCTAAGGATGAGAAAAGAAATACTACAGGTCTTTAAAATAGGAGACTTTGGAGACGATGAGCAGATGTGTAATGTTTTAGTTTTAGTTAAGAAAAGATGCTTTGGAATGAGCAAGAGCATGAAGATAGCACCTTTCTGCAATTTATTAAACCATTCACATATGCTGTAGCTGTGTGAGAGCAAATTGATTCACACATAGATGCTGAGTTCACACATTCCCAGGTACATTTTCTAAGACAAAGCTTAAATATTATAATACCAAATATTTATCATGAATTTTCGAGTTCCAAAGTACAAACCTATAGCAAAAATGTAGGTGTGGGGAATTAGACGAGAGAGAGAGAGAGAGAGAGAGAGAGAGAGAGAGAGAGAGAGAGAGAGAGAGAGAGAGAGAGAGAGGGCTTATTTTGAACAGTTTTGTTCTGGTTTTCAAGATGATTTGTGTTTCTTTGTTTTCGTGATTAGATAACACTTTGCTAATTTGTGGATGGATTAATAGTTTATAACTTTGTAAAGGGAAGATACAGTATCTTAAAAGGCTACTATTTATGTATTCTCTTGTAGGAGAGAGACTGGTCAGCTGCAGTGCCAATTGGTGCGTGTTTTTTTCTTTTTACTACTGCCAGTTATTGCAATCAAAACTGCCAGGAAGAGAGACGTTTGCCTTTCATTGGCATAGGACAGTGGTATAGGGGCAGAAGAGATAACTTCCTTTTTTGCAGCTTCCTTAGTTTGTGCTTATGATGGGGAAGCCTTGTGCTTTCCAGGACACCATCCTCTGAAGAGATAGTGTAAAATAATAATCTGGAATGAATCCAATTGGTACTTTGGGAAGGATGTTTGATAGCAGGTGACATCTTTTTCTGAAAGGCAAATGTGAATAGGCTACTCCAACTGCATCACAATGATTGCCATAGCTGTGTACAAACCCAATTCACATCTCTGCACTTCTGCAGCTTTTAGATTAGCTTGAATTAGGGAATAAGGTCAAAGCTGTCTTTAACAGAGTGACTTATTAAAGAGTAGAGCAATTTTATTCAAAGGGCTGGAGAACTTGCACACAAATCCATTTATCATTTTAGGGGTCATAGCACTGAGAACCTCCAGAGTATATCATTTTAGAAAACCAAAATTACTATCCACATGAGTTATGCTAAGGCTTTCAATACCTTTAGTGTTAAGAAAAAGCAGAGGTAATACATAGGTCTTATTGTTATATGTAAGGTCCCTTTTTTCTCATTTTTAAGGGATTTGTTGTCCTTCCTCCTTTTTGGTATAAAAACAGGTGACATTACATGTTGCAATTAGAGGAGGGGTTGGTCTCCAATATTCTCATTATAAATGGAAGCAGAGCCTATTTAAAAAATACATAATATTAATGTATGTTGCATGGAGTCATGTTAATGATGGAAAGGGCATAAAAGTTATTAAATAAATAAATTACTGCATAAATTAAAAATAATTACTATCATATGTTTCTAAACTTTTTGCTGATGGTGAAAAAGCTGAATTCTGTATATATTTGTCTTCTTAAAATTTTTTAATTAAATTAAGCTCATTACTAAAGGAAATTTGATAAACTGTGTTAAAATTTATTGCAAGTCAAAATTTCTACTAGTCAGAACATTGGAAAGAAAGTGTGGCTATCAAATGGACCTCTACATTAATACTAGGGATCACAGTACTGTGAGCTCACTTATCATTCAATATGATTCCTAAAAATACCAGGAAGTGCAATTCAGCAACATCTGGAGAGCCACCAGTTGCCTATTATGACAGTACTGATTCACTGTTGTGACAGAAAGAGAAAGAGGGAATACATTGAGAAAGTAGATGTGGATCTTGCAAAAGGATTTGTATAGTATCTTTTTGAATTTTCACTTTTACTCAAGACATTGTTCCAAGATGCCATTCCTTGGGAAATGCTTAGACCAAACTAAGGAAGATCTTGGAGATCAATTCTACTGTTAATCTAATATGGCAAATGAAGGCATTTTGGACATTTCATTTCAACTGTTAAAACAACTTTGCCTTTGTACATAATATGGACTTTTTGTCTATTGCAATAAACAAAACTGTGCACTGTACATATCATAATCACAATTCTACCTTTCAAGAACCTCAAATGTTAATCCAAACTATTTATTCAGGAATTTGGAAATTTAAAACTTCCAAAGCAGTTCATATTTGACTACGTTTTCTCATAATTTCTCTATCCACCTTTTTTGTCCTATATATTTCCCTCTTTCTTTTACCTGTCCATAAAGTTCCCCAAGTTCTTCTTTCTTGCCATCAGATATTAAGCAGTGCCTTTAAAATCTTCACATTGTCTTTGTCTTATTTTTCTTTCACACTAGCTTCTAAAATGCTAACTTGTTATATAGGTGTTCAGGAAGATATGAATTTAGCATAAGAATTAAAATCAAAGGTACATCACCTAAGAACAAAAAACTCAGTGTGGCCCTTGAAATTTGGGGGCATTGTCCACAAACTTGGTAGGAATGTACAAAGTGAATGCTCATCCTAATACTATATAGCATTGCCTGGGACCCTGAAATAAAGTCCAAATTGACTATAATTCTGGAAAGTTTGCCCCTGGAAATAATAGATTGATGACTGCTGTTCTGTAGTGACAAATATTTTTTTGCTGTATGCAATCCTTTCCAAAAGCTTTCCTGTTTCTGAGCTTAACAGAAAAATTTTAATACTTCAAAGCTAATAAGGGTTTGTTTCAGGAAAGCAAGTTTCTGTCTTTGATTTTTCTAATATTTATCTGTCTATCAGAAAGCAGATGGTGAGAGGTAAACCAGATTATTTCAAACTTCTTGTGATTTGCTTAGTGGCACAGACCCAACAAGCATAGTACGAGCTAAGCAAAGTTCCTATCCCCCTGTCAGCCAAATCTTTTCCACTTGAGTCATTTTTTTCCCCTTGGAGCTGAGCCAGCCCAGTTCAGCTCTTTTGTAGGGAATGAGGAACCGGTATTGATTTCCCATTTAAGCCAATCTTGTGTAAGCCCACTGCTGCCTCCCTCACTATGAAAGCAGGGAGGGGGGAAACCAGCTGCAGCATTTCCAGAAGAGAATTGCTTCTTTGAGACAGACCTGCACAGAATTGCAAATCAGGCAAATAAAAGGAGAAAATGGAAGGGCAGATAGGCTTTCCTTTCAAGCCACATATACGGACAGCACTTCCTTTCTATAAGAGGAAAACAGGGAATTTGCTTGTTAGAGCAAGTGAAGGGCATTCTTATTATGGGCTTCAGTGCAGTTGTCAGCCATAATAATGAATTCTTATACTGTCTTGCCTTGGAACAGGCAAAGCCGATGGAGATACATATTTGTTGTGTGAAAGAGTGATCACAAAGATTTCCAAAGCAGGTGGAAATTTGCTGTGGTGGGTATTTGTATGGAGTTTAGCTGCAGTCTTTAATGAGCTGTGCAGATTAGTAAACTTGGTGCAATAATGACTAAGTTACCAAAATCCATGGGTGTGTTTAGCTGACATCCACTTTCAATTGATTTCATATTATCTCTACTGTGAGTGTGAACATTCTGGATGCTCATACTGTGAGTGATGTGTTTCCCCAGAAACTTCAATTATTAATTTTAAATATGTTCACAGCCTGTTCCTATCATCACCTGCCGGTTTTGCAGAATAAACGAATATGTGCACCTTAACAGCTATTGCTTTAGCTCTCTAAAGCAAGCGTTCTACACCACTAGCCTCTGAAAAACAAGGGAAAAATCTCTCATTTTTTTCTTTGTAAAATATAAAGATATGTCAGCACCACAAAATATGCCCTGTGAACTTAATAGTATTGGCTACAAGAGATTGATGTCCCACATTGAGAATCTTAGTAAACCACTGAGGCAATTACACACTTTTTTTCCTGCAGAAAAAAGCTAATGCAGTTCTTTGGATAACATCCTAAATGCCTGTCCATGAATAACAACTTCTTCAAATGATTTCCATAGATGGAGGGTCCAATGGCATTGATCCCAGAACTCAGATTGTGAGTTCTTGCAGAGTGCAGTGTGCAGAGTTCCACACTTTTTCTGTCCTGGGCAAAAGATACATGATATTTACATTAATCTATCCTGATTATATTAATTGAAATTATATTATCTATTCAATTATTTTTGTAGCCCTGGTGGTCCAGAAATGTTGTGAGGAATAACTTCACAATAGGTACTGGAGGGCCATTACTTATGATGAAGAGCAAATACAGTCTCCTTGTGATAAGTCACACTTAAGGGAATGTGGGCTTACAGACTAAATGTTTCCTGAGCATAAAGCTATCAGAGTTTATCAAAGAATAAGCCATAGAGTTAAAGAAGAAGGATGAGATGGTATATGGTAAAAAGAAACCTGTGAAAAGAAGGGATTTTCATGGAACTGATGAGCAAAGAACATCAGGAATGTATGAATATACATTTCCAGCAGAGCCATCCCAACTGCCCAGCTAATCAAGCAGCTACCTTCATTGGGAAGCAGAAATATAGGAAGATTTCTGGAGATCAATGATCACTTTAATGACAAAGGCCAATTCATACTGGACAGGAAAAGACAATGGTAAATCACTTCTATATTTTTTCCATAAAAACCTCCACATGGATAGAAAATATAAAATTATTGGCAGCATAGTGCTGGATGATGGGTCACTTAGGTAGAATGTACTCCACATGCTACTAAAGAAGAGGTGAGAATCTTTTAAATGGTGTTTAAGATTGAAGCTTTGGTGAGGTTTAGTTGCTAATGTTGCCATACAGGAAAAGAACATCTGAAATACACAAAACTACAGTGAGAATATGGAACATAAGAAATACGAACTTAGAAAACATAGTGAAATAATTATAAATTGATATCTCAGGCAATTGAGATGGACTGGAATCGAACACTTCAATCAGAAGATAGAGGGCATGAAAAATAAAGAAGAAAGAATATTGCTTTTATAGTTAGGAATGTATAGGAAGACCAATACTCGATTACAATGCA
The DNA here is from genome assembly GCF_001527695.2 of Protobothrops mucrosquamatus. NCBI lineage: Eukaryota > Metazoa > Chordata > Lepidosauria > Squamata > Viperidae > Protobothrops > Protobothrops mucrosquamatus. Next base: position 270,863 of record NW_015387035.1, read on the forward strand.
ATCAATGACCAAATAATATTGATTAGACTTTGTTGACAACCCTTTAATATGACGATCATTCAGGTTTATACTTCAATCACCAATACAGAAGGAAGTTAATAAGTTTTATTATCAAGATCATTTTTAAAATAACAGAACAGCAAAATGTGCTGCTTTTGATTGGAGTCTGTAATACCAAAATTAGAAACACAAAAGAGGAGAATGTAGTTGAATGTACAGCTTGGGAAACTGAAGTGAAGCAGGAAACTGACATCAATTTCTTCAGGGCTAATACTGTTTTCAAACAACCAAAATCATACCTCTATACTTGGATATCACCATATGGAATATATATAGAAATCAAATTGACTATATTATTGCCAAAAGGAAGTGTAAAAATCTCAGTTATAACATAAAGGATATAGCCAGCTGCTGAATGAGGAAGAGATCATGAATTGGTCATGTGCAAGTTGCAAATCAAGCTAAACAATAAAATGTATCAGTTTACATGATATAATAATAATAATAATAATAATAATAATAATAATAATAATAATAATAATAATAATAATAATAATAATAATAATAATAATAATAATAATAATTAATAATAAAAAGTTGGAAGGGACCTTGCAGGTCATCAAGTCCAATCCCCTGCTCAGGCAGGTAACCCTATACCATTTTGGACAAATCGCTGTCCAGTTTCTTCTTAAAAACTTCCAGTGTTGGAGCATTCACCACTTCTGGAGGCAGGTTGTTCCGCTGGTTAATTGTTCTAATTGTCAGGAAGTTTCTCTTTAGTTCTAGGGGCACCCCACTACACACTTCCCTCCATGTAGATGCGGTTCCATTGAGGACCACACACTGAGCACGGCCAGTCAGCCAGCTACTGATCCATCTGGTGGTGATGCTGTCTAACCCGCATTTTTCTATCTTATCAAGTAGTAGGTTATGATCTACTTTGTCAAATGCCTTACTGAAGTCCAAATGAATTATATCCACAGCATTCCTCTGGTCCACTAATTTTGTCACTTGGTCAAAGAATGCAATAAGGTTTGTCTGGCATGATCTGTTTTTGACAAACCCATGTTGGCTTTTAATAATGGCTTTGTTTGCTTCTAGGTGTTCACTGATTCGTTGTTTGATTATCTTTTCCAGAATCTTCCCAGGTATTGAGGTCAGGCTTATAGGTCTGTAATTTCCTGGATCCATTTTTTCCCCTTTTTTGAAGATGGGAACTACATCAGCTCTTTTCCAGTCCTCTGGTAGTTCCCCAGTGCTCCAGGATCTTTGAAAAATATAGTTCAGTGGTTCTGAGATCACATCTGCCAGTTCCTTGAGAACCGTGGGATGTAATCCATCTGGTCCTGGTGATTTGAACTCATCTAGGCTGGACAGGTGCTCACTTACCATTTTCTTGCCTATCTTAACTTGTGTTTCTATTCTGTTTTTTATGGCACTATTTTTGATAGGTTGGTCTGCTTTTTCACTTTGTGTAAAGGCAGATGCAAAAAACGAGTTAAATAGTTCTGCTTTCTCCCTGTTGCTTGTCACCTTCTTGCCACTTTCACCCACTAATGGACCAATCATTTCCTTCACTTTTTACTTGCTTTTTACATGTTGAAAGAAGCTTTTTTTGTTATTTTTGACTTTGGTCACAAGCCTTAGTTCATTTTGAGTCTTAGCTTTCCTCACTTCATCTTTGCAGGCTCGGGCTATTTGCTGATATTCTGACTTAGTTATGTGTCCCTCTTTCCACTTTCTATACTTGTACTTTTTATCTTTCAATTTGTCAGAGAGTTCTTTATGTAGCCATGCTGGTTTCTTTTGAGAGCTGTTATTTTTTCCTCTTTGTTGGTATTGTGCTAGACTGGGCTTTTATTATCTCACTTTTCAAAATTTCCCAGGCATCTTGAGTTGTTTTCCCCTAGAGGATTCTCATCCATGGAATCCTTCCCAAACCCTCTCTAAGTTTATTGAAAATGATGATGAACATACTGTATACTGACCATTTTCAAGAAGAACATCAGGAATCACTTTGAAATCTGTACTTCATTGATAGAGAATCAGAGGAATTTTTAAATAAATTTAAAGAAGACAAAGACAAAAAATACAAACCATATCAAAAAGGAATTTAACAAATAGTTTCAGACAGCTGTTAGAAGAGACAAGAAGCATTTTATCAGAGCCCCTCAATTTGCCTTTAAACCTTCCCTTTTCCCTTCTCTTGCTTTTGCCTATGTACTTTCGGGGCTTGCCGTACTATTGGGAGACGGTGTTTGCAAGGGCAGATATTATCTGCTTTGTTCTACTCTGTGCAAGAAGCCCTCCCTCTGGTTGAGAGGAATGTGACCTGGAAACATCTGCCTTATCTCCAGACAACGGAGCCTGGGACCATTGGGAAACAAAACCCAGAGAGACCTTGAGAAGCTTGCTAAATCTCCAGCTTCTCATAACAGGTGGCACCTGTGGGTCGGCTGGATTTCAGCTGGATGGTTGGACACTGGGGGGAGTAGTTGTGAATTGCCTTTTTGATGTAACCCTTTACGTTCCAAATCTCAGACCTTGCTTTGCTCTCTTGCCACCACTAACTTTCAATAAAAAGTTCCTTTTGAGATAATGCCTGTTTCAAGAGTTCTGCTTTCTTGGGAGATCTAGTTGAGGCAGGTCCTTACACATTTGTAAAGATATTGAAGAGGGAAAAAGATATATAAAACTAAGGTAAATCTTCCAAAAGATCACTGAATTCAGTAAGATGTTACAATTGTTATGCCAAAGATGCCAATGGATAGATAATAACTGATTAAGGAAATAAAACTAAGATGAAAGCAGTATGCTGAAATTTCAAATTTCAAGATATTTTATAATATATTCTCTTCTTACCATAACTTATAGAATTAGTACCCCAGTCACTGCAAGTCAGAAGAATAGAGGAACTGATAGCCTGTCCACTGAAATATGTCAAACAATAGAAGAAGAATCAATAAAGGTTGTCACAAATGAAGGCAAATATATGTGTCCCAGGATAATGTTGCCAAACTGATCTATCCATATTAAAAAAAGATGTGCAAACCACCATACAATATCTTTCACTTGTTAGTAAAATAAAGATTAGGGTCATCCAATGTAGATTAGAAAAAAAAGATACCTGATATCAAGCTGGTTTTAGGAAAGGCTGAGGAATGCAAGACATTGCTGATGCAAGCAAAGAATACCAAAATGAAATCACTATGTGCTTCATCAGATATAGAAAGGCCTTTCATTGTATCAATGGCATCAAGCTGGGTATGTGCTCAGAAAAGTAGGAATCCCACAACAACTCACTGTAGTCTTGCAATGAGTATACAGTTCAGGAATCCACAATACAGATGGAACATGGCAAAATAGACTGGTTCCAGATTGGCAAAGATTTGACAAGGCTGTATACTCTATCTTTATTTATTTGACCATTATGCTATATATATTAATGAAAGCTGGAGATCAATAACCTGTACACTCACTCTTTGTTTAATGACTACCATAGTTAGTGACCATTGCAAAATATGATGGTAATAAAACATTCATTTTCTGACCAATGTGCATATTTATGACCAGATTCTTGTGCCTGACAACAGCCCACACTGTAGTGAAAGTAATACCAGTGTAATTGTATGAGAGAATTTTTATATGAATGAAAAAATAGCAACCATTAATCTTTGCAGCATATCTCTCTGTGTCTCTTGCAGTCATGTGTTTAATTAGCAATCATTTAATTTGAATGTCATTGATCATTGGAATGAAACTTGATCATTAAGTGAGGTATGTGTGTACTATGCTGTTGATGCTACCATGATAGCTGAAAATGATCTGCAAACTTCAGTAATAAACTTTAAGCAATACAGTGAAAAGTGGGACTAAAATTAAATATAAATAAGACCAAACTAATGACAACTATAACACCAGCCTGGCAAGAACTGGCAATGAAGATATTGAAGTGGTAGATAGTTTCTGCCTTTTAGGATCAACCAAACAGTAGCAAACAGTCAAGAAATATACTGCAAACTAGAACTTGTAAGAGCAGCCATGAATGCCTTGGAAATATATTCAAATGTGGTGATGTGTCTATATTTACAAATATCAGAACTGTGCAAGCCACTGTATTCCCTGTGATACTCTAGGGAGAAAAAGTCAAACTTTCAAGAAGGAGGATAGGGAGATTATTGACACTGAATTGTTGCATTGGACAACACTGTGAATATCATGGACAGCCAAGAAAACAAACTAATGGATCATCAAACAAATCAGCATAGAATTCTAACTGGAGACAAAAATTACCAGGCTTGAAAATTTTATGGAAAACCTAGCTCACTGGAAAAGGCTGCAAAAGCTGGAACAAAAGAAAAGACGACAACCAGCAGTATCGATTACTGTACCATTGGAAGATCTGAAAGGCTAGGATGGGGACAGATTGTTATGGAAAAAATCTATCTATGTGGCTGCCAGAAATTGAAAATGATTTGATGGCACATAATCAATCTATTGACTTTGGACTGTGTTTCTGAAAAGTCTTTAGTCTTCAAATCCTGTTTTTAGTGCTAAAGGAACCGAGGAAAATATACTTCACCAAATATACTTCACTATTCCTTTAGAAATCCCAGTATTTTCTTTCAGTTCCATGCTATTCAGTTGCTTTCCTCTCTTTCTGCTAGGGCCACTACTTAACCATTTTTTTGCAAGTATTTCCCAATAGCTGCTGTTCAATGGCATCTTGTTTTAAACTTCTACTTAGCCATTTCCAACACTATCTCTAAATAAAATAAGTATGAATAAATACAACTTTCCTATTTCTATCATTCTTTGAAATCTGTAATATTATCAATCATACACCATCCCAGAAAGTAGAATATTATTGTGAAAGCACTATCTAACCTGAAAATAATCAGTCAGTATATACACTCCTAACAGTATTATTGTATTACTGTAATTGTGGGAACAATTTCCTTTGTTCAGATATAATTTGTGGCCACAATGCAGATTTATGGAGAACTGAAAAATCAGAACTTGAAAGGAACAAATGAAAATATAAACATGCTGGTGAGAGATAATTTCCACAATCTATAGATTGTATGAAAAAGAAAGGCAACAAATCTGTTGTTTTATTAGGTAGAAAAATGGTGTATGAACAAGGAAGCAAGCCTTAAGTCTTTTGATGTAGTTGGCAAGACAGAAATAAGGAACAAAGAATGTCATTAGATACAAATCGTTTGGAACACTTAGTCATAAAATTAGTGTGTTTTAGTGAAGCACAATGGATATTTCACAGTTAAAAATTAACTCAGAATTAAAAAAGGGGGAAATTTACTGCCTACAGCTATGCTAATATTGTAATTGTGATGACATTCAGAGTGTTATACGCTTTCTAGGCTGCCACAAATATTTGGCATCCATTTCTTTACTCAGCTTTCCCTGGAAGGATCTTGAGTACATTTTCATTTTAATGTGTTCCCAAGCCAAGCATATCTGGCAAAGTTGCCATGCAGAAAAAATGAATGAGATCTCATCCAGAGGATAGTGTCATCTATAGAATGAAAACCATTCTCATGATTGAAAAACTAATTGTTGTAAACTGCATGTTGTAAATAAGGCAGGGCTATAAATAAAAGTAAATATATTTGTCCTATCTCTTCTTTTCAGCACTAAAAATAAAATTGGTTCAATAAGTAATCTCAGTACAATTGTCTCCCATTATCTTACATTTATGCTGCTGGAATATTTTAGTCCTGTTTGATAGGTTTGTTTCTTTCCCACTGGATTCTTTCCTCTTTTAACATTCTCAGCAGCAACCCTGAGTGATGAACCTATGAACACAAACAAACAAACAAATAAATGCTTGTTTCTTCTGAAACAAACCACATTAGTGAATAGATCAAATAGCTGATATATTATGATATTCAGACAAAGAGAAAAATATGGGAAAGAATCCTTTTTTTAAAATCAAAAGAGTGTGAAATATTAGGTTATTTCATTTTTCTCCCACACCATTCCAGTAACTGAGAATAACTGCAAATGATCAAACAAGTGTTTGCTAATGCATTATAGACTGCCATAAAAAATATACTAGCTTTCTTCATGTATGTTTACCCACTATGCATACAAAGTATGCTAGGAATGATAGGTAATGCAGCCAATATTTCTTTCTGGAAACATCTGTGTACAATGAATGATAAATTAGAATCTTATTTCCAAAAGACACTGGGTAATACAGATAATGCCATTACATTAAACCAACAAAAGGGAAACAGCTGCTTATTGCATTCAGCACATAAAGCTACATTAAAGAAGTCACTGGGACAGATTGTAGAAGGCTGGCACAACAGTTGTATTCATAAGTAAAAAGTTCCCCCGTCTTCTTTTTATTCTCCTCCTCTTTCCTCTTTTGTTCATAAGTTTCAAGAAGAGGTGAGATATAGCAATAGGAAAATTCTTGATCTGACCAGATTGTTCTCAACCTTTGCTGAAACTTCAAAGCAGTCAGCTATTAAAAAGTAGGGGTTTTTTTTCAGGATAGAGAATGCTGTATTTATATTTTAAAATTAATATTTTCTTATCCTATTTTCTGTATTGGCTATTAATATGTTTTTTTAAAAAAAAAATCTATATTTTTTATTAAAAAATCTAAAAACTATAATATAGTTTCCAATGTACATAAACAAAATAGCCTAGTAAATATGAGTTTTATTATACATTCTTGCCAATCATTTTTCTACTAAGCATAACATAATTCCTTTCTTCTGCCATCTTATTTTCTCAAAAAGTGTGTTTGATTTTGTTATTTATATTTATTATTTATTTATATTTTAATATTTACGTATTATGCATTTACATACACACACATGTATTTTACTAATTATTCAAAATGTAGAAAACCATTTTGTTTGATGGAGGTGGACATAGTTTGTTTGATTTTGTCACTTTCATGGATTTAAAAAAGTCAGTCATTATGGCTATTGTATGGGACATTCAGTTTTATTGACTACAGATAGTCCTTGACCTATGACCAAAATTGAGCCCCAAATTTATGCTGCTAAGTGAGACAGTTGTTAAGTGAATTTTGTCACATTTTACAATCTTTCTTGCCAAAGTTGTTAAATGAATCACTGCAGTTGTTAAGTTAATAACACAGTTGGTAAGTGAATTTGCCTCCCCCATTCACTTTGCTTGTCAGAAGGTCACAAATTTGGAGTTGGATCTTGCCAGAACCTCTCCTTAATTGATGGGACCAGAATATTTCCTGCCTGCTGAATCTGATAGGATGCAAAACATCTGGAGAGAACTAATCCATCAAATATCTCAGTCCCATGCCACAAAGAGCTTTATAGAGCACAAGCAGCACCTTGATTTGCATCTACCAGCTAACCTGCTGATTCATTCATTCATTCATTTGTTTACAGAACTTTATAGCAACTGTTGTGTATTGAGTTCGTTGAGGCATAGAGCAGACCGATGTAATACAACTATTCTTTATTGTTGGAAAACACAGAAGTGGCTCTGACAACCACTTGACATCTATTTATACAGTGCCGCCACTAGGCGGTGACCAATCATTTTAAAGAACAATTTCCCACTTAAATTGCAGGCTAGCAGTTTGCTCCGCGACAGTTGGAGACTCTTTTCAAACATACACAACAACGGATCATAACAACTATTAATGACTAATTAATGACTATTAATTACACCCATAAGTCAACACATTGCAACTTATGAACATAATTACTCAAATATTCAGGCGGGTTTCGTGTCCATTAAGAGCACCGCACTGTTGTTTGAGGTCCCTGATCTACCAGCGTTCTTGTTGGGCTGGGTAGACCAGGGTCCCTTGGCCCGATCACTTCGGGAAGACTGGTACCTCGTTGATCATTCTGGCTGGCTAGACCGGTGCTGCCATATCCATTATTGCTGGGTAGACCAGTGCCGCTGTCTTCATTTGCGATACTGCCTGATGGACTCAGGACAGGGTTTGCTGGCTACTCCAGTTCTGCAGGCATAGTCTCCTTGCCTAGCTTATGGACTAGCCTGTAAGAATAGGCAGCATTGAATATTGACCATCGCAGCATCCTAGGAGAAAGGATCTGTGGGGTCTGCTTGTCTGCTGTGAAGAGTCCTAAGAGAGGCTTATGATCTGTGAAAATGTTGAAGGAGCACCCATATAGGAAGTCATGGATTTTTTTAATTCCAGCTACAATGGCTAAAGCCTCCTTGTCTATCTGCGTGTAGTTCCTCTCTGCAGGGGATAACATTCTGGAATAGATGGCTTAAAACTGCTCCTATGCCATACGGTGAAGCCTCACATGCTAAACTGACAGGCAATTTCTCATTGAAGTGAGCTAGTACTGAGCTTGATGACAGCAGTGATTTGACTGCTTTAAAAACTTTTTTGTGGGTGTTTGTTCACTCCCACGATGCCTTTTTATCCAGAAGCCAATGAAGCAGCTCTGCCAATGCTTCCTTGTGTGGTAGAAATGAATGGAGAAATTAAGTAGCCCTAAAAATGCCTGCAGCTCCCCTTTTGACTTAGGTCTGGGAGTCTGTTGTATAACTTTAAGCTTAGAGTCAGAGGGGTGGATTCCAGCAGCATCTATCCTGAATCCCAGGAACTCAGTAGAGTTCACACCAATTTGACACTTGTATCTTTTTAACTTCAATCCCATTTCATGGAACCGTTGAAGAACTGCTCTGAGAATTCTGCGGATTCCCCAGCAATCAGAACGTCATCAAAATGAGGGCACACACCTGGAATATTCTTAAGTGTGCGTTCCATTACACTGTGGAACAACCCTGGAGCAACACTTACCCCAAACTGCAGGCGATGAACCCTGAATGCCCCTCTATGTGTGAATATTGTCTGAGCCTCTGCAGTGGCATCATCCACAGGCAGTTGCTGATATGCCTGTGCGAGGTCTAGTTTAGCAAATACACAACCTCCCTGCAGTGATGCCAGGATGTGGCTTACCACTGGAACTGGGTAAGCATGTTGCTGCAAAGCCTTGTTAATTGTGCATTTGTAATCAGCACAAATATGAATGTCCCCATTGCGGTTCACTGGGGTTACTATGGGGGTTTCCCACATGCTGCTATCTACAGGTTGAAGCACTCCCTGCTGTACTAACTTGTCTAGCTCTGCATCTATTTTAGGCATTAGAGCAAAAGGCACTCTGAGAGGTTTGATCCTGATAGGAGTTACTGTTGGATTGAGGTTAAGGGAGATTGGTGCTCCCTTGTATTGACCTAAATTACGGCTGAATACATCAGCAAATTCCTGGCACACAGCCGCTAGGTCAGCTGTTTGTGTGTGGTTGATGCCGGTAACTTGGATGCCCAGGGCATCAAACCAGTCCAGCCCAATCAAACTGGTGCGCTGGCCTTCAATGACCATGATGTTGAGGGGACCCTCGAACTCTTTGAAGCTGATTCTTACTGTAGCTTTGCCTTTCACCACTATGTGGCAATTTTGAAAGTCTCTCAGAACAAGGCTTGATGGTTTGAGTAGAACTCATTTCCTACCCTGTCTGCAGATATAGCTAAACTTTTTTTGAGAGATTATGGACAGGGCTGACCCGGTGTCTAGTTCCATAGAACAAGGGACCCCTTGCAGCCTGACTTTAAGTCTCAGCTTCTCTTTGAGAGGGCGTTGGGCTCCTGTCCTTAATATGTTTTTCCTTCCGGAGCAGTAACCGACCCTGTTCTGTTCCAGGGCCCATTTATCTCTCTGTGGGATGTCTTCGGGCAGAACTTCTCTCTGGTGATCTTTACAGACTCTGGCGATGTGCCCTTGCTTGCCACAAGCATGACACACTGCAGTGCAGAATTTGCACTTAGACCTCTTGTGCTGTTCACCGCAACTGGCACAGCTAGGGAATAGAACTGCCTTGTCAATGGGACGTTGCCGTCTGATGGGTTGTTTTGTAACCGGTCGATCTCATCACCCTTGTCTGGGTCTTCCAGTATTCTGTAGTTTCATGGTGCACAGCTATCTGGCTGAGGGGAGTCTTCTGAGGTCGTAAAGCCTTCATTGCTCCACCGGCAGCTTCGTCTGCCATGACCTCCTTTAACGCATCCTGGAATGTCAGCATTTCTTTTGCAAAAAACCTCTGCTGCAAATCTCAGTTCCTCAGGCCACACCCGAGTCTGTCTCTGAATTGATCCTCTAAGTCAGGAAACTCGCAGAGTCTTGATGCTTGTCTTAGTGCAGCCACGAATTCAGCTGCTGACTCCCCTGGTTCTCTTTGCTCAAATATGTGCCACCAAACAATAACGGGTTCAAAATGTTCCTTTAGCCTCCTCTTCAGATCAGTGTATGTGACTGATTCTAAACTGACTGGGGCAATCAGGTTCTCCGCGATGTCAAAGGTTGCCTGCCCGCACACGCAGAGCAGGGTTGCTGCCTTCAGCCCATCGTCTCTCACCTGGTTGGCCCGCAGGTAGTTCTCCACCCTGGAAACATAGGAGTTCCATTGTTCAGGGTGAGAAACATCAAATTCATTCAGCTTGCCCACTTTGGCCATAACTGATACTCATGAGATCTTGGTCAATGCCTTCTGCTGTTAGGAGCTGCTAGGTAAATCCTGGGGATGGGCTGAATCCAGTGGGAAAGAAACAAACCTATGAAGACTGTGCCTCCAGTGTAACTTTACTGGCAGGCAGGGTGGGGACGTGGTCCCTACCAGGGCTCGGGTGCATGGTCTCACACCCTAGTGACTTCTGGCTAAGTGCTTCAGCTCTCTCTCTCCTTAGCAGCATCCCACCTTCATCGTCACTATTGTGTATTGAGTTCATTGAGGCATAGACCAGACCGATGTAATACAACTATTCTTTATTGCTGGAAAACACAGAAATTACTCCGACAACCACTTGACATCTATTTATACAGTGCCGCCACTAGGCGGTGACCTATCATTTTAAAGAACAATTTCCCGCTTAAATTGCAGGCTAGCAGTTTGCTCCGCGACAGTTGGAGACTCTTTTCAAGCATACACAACAACAGATCAATAACAACTATTAATGACTAACCCAATACATTACAGCAACCATATCATTTTATAATTCTAGGTGGCACACAATCATCAATTAAAACAGATTTTAAAAATACCCTTCTTCCAAGGCACCAGACCAAACAGCCTCCCAGATCAACAACTATTCTAACCCAACACCTGGGGGAAGATCCTGGTCTTCACCATCTTCTACAAGGTTAGAAAGGTAGGAATTATTCAGATGATAGGTGGGAAGTATTCCAAAGAGTTGGGATAGTCACCAAGAAGGTGTGCCTATGAGAACCCATCAATGACAACAAGTGAGACAAGCTAGAGCATGTCTACACTAAACTAGTAAGATGGCAAATACACTCAGGAAAAAAGCAAATTCACAAATAACCTACCATTATGACATGTATGGTATTAAAGGAAATAACTAGCACCTTGAATTTCATCCAGAAAGCAACTGGAGTCAGTGCAGGTCCTACAACAGTAGTGGAATTTGGGTGAACAATAGGACATACGATGACTGAAAATTCCAAGTTATGTATATTTGCGTTAAAATGAGAATCAACTTTGCTCTGTCATCTCTTCTATAGCTCAGTATCTGAGGAGAGTCAATAATGTAATAGGTAAAATGGTCCATTATTATTGACCTTATGCCATGGAACTATTTCCAAAGCTGATTCTTCATGGGATCTTTCAAACAGAATCCATCCAGCTGCTATCCTATTCATTATAAATAAACCTACTTCCAAATCATTCAGTGGAAAGACGTTCATTGGGAAAGGAGTTCTAAGGAATGACTTTTTAGCCTTCCAGAGATCCAGTAAGAAAACATCTGACCTCTTGTTAGGAACAGTAAAAAAACCCTTACTACTTGCTTTTAAAAAAAATAGCTACAGTATATAGATAGCCACCATCACATAGGTTCAAGAATAACTAACATTCAGATTGTATCACTAAAGGTAGGCTTCTTGACTCAGAGCTAGCAGTTTATCCTCTCTCACACACAAATTGAGCACTTTCCTTTAAGATGAAGTACATTTGAAAAGCACAATACCTATTTAAACAATCCCCCCTCCCTTGTGACATGCTTGTTGGAACAGCTGTCTATTCAAAAATTAATGTCACTCTTTTTCTGGCTGCTTGATCCCTCTTTCTGGTCTAGGTCACAAATCTCTACTTTCAGCTATTCAACCAGTTGATACACTAGGGAATTTCTTAGCAGGTAAAATTTCCCAATTTCTCTCTCTACACACTGGCTATGCTGCTACCCACCTACACCCAATTCTATTGTATCCTCAGATTGCTTCTCTTCTGTTTTCTAGCTACAGGGACTAGAAACCACAGTAGGCAAAGAGCTGCAGGGAGAAAAGTGGTTCTTTCTCTTATTTACTTACAAATGGCCTTTCTCCTGAAACTTAATGGTCTTTCTAAGTTAACCTCTTCTTTTTTTTTTCTCCAAGCCATTACCTTTACAATAAATATCTTCCATTCCTCACCTTTCTCAACACATATGTGTTTCTGTATCTTTCTCCATCTGTGTCCCCCAATGTATTTACAGCTTCACATCATTTTTATATTTCCTGAATTTCAATCCTTGCTTTTCTATTATTTTAGAATCTTCCTTCCAGAGTTTCCTAAATCCAATTCCTTTCATGAGTCCATGCTAGCTTTCGGAAACCATGTTATCATTCCTTTATTTATACTTCTAATTTCCTCTGCTTTCCACCTCTTTCAGAAACAGCCTTGTGCAACAGATTCATAAAATCCAGGCTAATTTCTTTCTTTCTCCTATCAGTTATTACCAGTTTGCCCCATAATTACTTATTTCCAATTTGACTGCAACTCAGTTGTACTGGTATAAAAGCAGTNNNTTCGGAAACCATGTTATCATTCCTTTATTTATACTTCTAATTTCCTCTGCTTTCCACCTCTTTCAGAAACAGCCTTGTGCAACAGATTCATAAAATCCAGGCTAATTTCTTTCTTTCTCCTATCAGTTATTACCAGTTTGCCCCATAATTACTTATTTCCAATTTGACTGCAACTCAGTTGTACTGGTATAAAAGCAGTCAGACCTATTAGCAGTGATGGCCTTCTGACAATTGTCTATCAGAGTGCAAATATTAAAGATGGAGATACTTAGTGAGTACATAACTTTATGCATACTTTTTAAGAAATCCAAAAGTTATTTAAATTCAAATGATTACACATATTATATGGTTGAGCTATTCTGCACTTTGAAGGCAAAAGGGTTTTTCAGAACATATATGGGCCCCATGTTGACGCTGTCAGCAGTTCCCTAACTATGGATTTTCATCTCCTGTAATATTGGAGAGCTGCATGCTGCTTAAAGAAGTCCCCCAAAGTAGTTATGTGAATGCCTTTATAAGCCAAAAGAAAGCTTATACTCTTGCCACTTATTTATTTGTTTATTCCTTCAACATACATACTGCCTCATTTCCAAAAGTCCTGGGAGTCCTGCAAAACATTATTATAATAGAATTACACAGGGCTTTTTTTGTCATAGAACGCCCAGAATGGAGTTCCGGCACCTTTTTTGGATGGAACCTTGTAGGGTAGGCAAGGCGGGTTGTATGATGTGTGTGAGTTCCAGCACCTTTTTTTTTTTTTAACAAAAAAAGCACTGGAATTACAAACAAAAACAATAAGAGTAATTTTTGATACATGTAAAATCAATCATCTATATATACCATCATTTAGGAAATATGGTATTTCTCAACAACCACTTGTCATAGCTCTTTAAAAAATATAATAAAGTGGTTGGATATCCAGGGGTAAACTGTTCCAAAGGATAATAATTGTGTGTATATAATCTGACTTCAAAGGAACACAGAAAAGTATTCACATTGACCAATTATAATGCTGTTCTGTTAGAAAATAGATTCTGTCATATCTTAATTAAAATCACCTCTGTCCATATGTCATGGATAAAACTGAGTCATTGGAGATTTATTGTTTTTATAATCTTGGTGCAGGGTTTGTAGTATAAATAATTATTGCAATTTGTTTTGTTTTGAACTTTTTTTTTAGGTTTTCAGGTTTCAGGTTTCTCCCATTGGATCAGGAGGCGTCAATTACAGATAATATAGATGTGATTCCGCAATGTCCCAACATCTTTATTAATTAATTTTGGAATGTGTACTACACAGGGGTCTGCCTTGAAAACCATCTGGAATATTCAGCTGGTTCAAAATACTGGTAACCATGTATTAATGGGGAAATCCCAATGTCATATAGGGCCAGTACTGAAAGAGCTGCATTAGCTACCAGTTTGTTTCCAGAGGCCTCCAACATGTTTGCAATAATTTATAAATCCTACATAGCAGATATCCAAATTGATCCCAAGTTAACTCTAAGTAGAACCTCTCCACATCAATAGAGAAATTGTGCTGAATCCTTGCTTTCATGAGAAGGGAGATGAGAACTTGAAAGTGAATGTTATCTGCCACTGCATCCCTCTTGTAGAATCAGCTTCTTGCAGAAAGAAATAAGAACATCCCCAATAGCAAAAAGTTGGCTATTAATACAGGCATTTTGGATTTAAAACCAAGGATGCAAATGGTATTACTAATGTTTTTGTCATTGTGATTTTGTGACACTGTTTTAATATTAAATGTTACTATTCTTCAATGTAATATTAAATGCAATATATTGATTGTATATTGTATAATTTATTCTATATATAGAATAAGAGAACTAGTATGAGTTGCAGGGGTTAAGGTGCTGGATAAGAAATGGCAAATTCTAGCCTTATCTTAGTACACAGCCAAATGAGTGACTTTGAGCCAGTCACTCACACATTTTATTATATTTATTTTATTTTTTATTTTTCCAGCCTTATTGCTAAATATCTCAAGGCATCTAACATAATTACTATTCCTTTCTCCTGTTTTCCGCACAATCATAACCATGGAAAATCAGTTGAACTAAGAGAGAGATTGGTTCCAAGTTACCCAGATGGCTTTCATGCCTAAGGTGAGATTAGAGCTCACAATATCCTGATTTCTAGCCTGATGCTTTAAAACACAGGTGTCAAACTTGATTGCATCATGTAACATATCATGATGTATCGTGACCTTTTTTGCCTTTGCGGAGCCAGTGTGGGTGTGGCCTGCACATGATGCATCTGGCCCTAGGGCCGCCAGTTTGACACCCCTACTTTAACACTACACCAAACAGGTTAATCAGCATTAGGTTCTGCCAGCTAATAAACAAAGGTCTTTCATTACATCATGTACTTACTTAAGAATAAGGGGAATACACTACAAAAACAAGTAGAAGCTTCAATCATGCAAGACAAAAGCTAAAAAAATAATACAACTTTTTTAATGATATAAAATTTGCTTTTGAATGAAGTAGCATATAAGTGCTCATTATAAATAAATAAGTGAATAAATTATTCGTGTTTCTTAAACTTTATGATAGAAGCAAGTTATTTGTATAATATACTTTGAGTGTGTACACAGATATTACAATCTACCTGGTTTTGGGAGGTACAGAATGAATAAAAAAGATTTTGCTTACATCATCATAATAAATATAAATAAATTTACTTCATGATTTCATTGTGGTCTTCCTCACAACAAATTTATAAAATATATTGTCTATTTTTTACAAAAAATGTTAAAGGATTTCTTTTATTTTATCTTTATTTTATTTTGTCTTGTTGGAAGAAAAATCTTCAGGTCCAGTCCAAGCCAGAAATAAACAAAATGGAGGCTGTTTGGAAAAAAAGGTTCTTTATTGAACAGTTGAACAGCAACAGCATGCAGTTCTGGGGCAACTGACAAAATGGAGCTGGGAGTGGGTGGGTTCTTATATCCTTTGGGGCTTTGTGTTTAGAGTTGTTCCTGTTGAGGTTGTTACTGTTCCTGTGCAATGAACTTTGATCTGAGGTTCAGTTTGCCCTTTTGGTATTTTAATGGTGGTAGGCTAATCCTATTATGTCCTAAAGATCATGTCTTTAGATTTTGGGTGGGGGATGTAGATTTTAGGGGTCTTTGTCTTTCTAATCTTATCAGCTCCAAAGTTCTTGGCCCCAGTCTTCCTGAATGGGATTATTTCTACATAGCTGGGCTGCTCAGTTTCAGCTTGGGGCTATTAAGAAAAACTGGGCCTGCTTTTCTGCTTTTAAGATCCTTTGGGGAAATATAATATTCTGCCTTTTTTAATATCCCCCCAAATATTTCCTCTCTTAGGGGGGCAGTGCTAACTTCCTACAGTCTATTATAATTATTGAATAATGCTACTTTAAAGAATTCCCATTTTTTCTTATAGAGTTTATTCTCTGAAAATTAAAACTACCAAGGTGAATGGTTCCAATTGCTGAGATGCTATAGAACTAAATCCTTTAAGCCTGTGCACTGAAAACTTAAACTATTCTCTTTATAGAAAAGTACAGTATTGTATTTTCATATTATTGAAATATCCTAATGCCGCAATAATAAAAAGACACTAGAAATTATCCAGGTATGCTAGTTAGAGCACTGTAAACATAATAACCTATTAATCTTTTTCACACTTTATTTTAAATAACAGGTTTTTTAAAAAAAATAATACACTGATTTGTTAGAATTCTGTTTATTTCACTTCATTTGGTGTGACTCTAATGTTTATACTATAATATAATGTAGGTACAAATAACATGTCAAAGCAGATAC
>NW_015387035.1:288154-291478 GCF_001527695.2 Protobothrops mucrosquamatus
CATAAACAGTAGTACTATATTACACATTACCATTTATAAAACAAGATATGAAGGCAAACTGGTCAGCTTTCTTGAGGCTTCTGCCACCCCATCTTACTTTTGGCTTTTTTCTTAGGAAGTTGCCACATATTCAGAACCTGGGCTGTAGCTACCCATCATTTGTATTTGTTAAGAAGGCTATAAAGACAAATCTCATGAATAAATATGATGATGTAAGCTGACATTTTGCTTTGCAGCTTGTCAGCTTCCATTTATTTAGCTTGTTTTCTCATTTCAATTAAAATATTTTTTAAAAAAATGAAATTGAATGGGCAACAGCCTCTGGCAGACACTAAGGGCAGTGTCTGCTAGCATCTTGATACCTTTAGGTGATATGTATGCTTGGACCTTGAATAAAGCATTTCTCTTTATGTTCTGCTATGTCATATGCCAGCATATAAGCTGTTCACAATCTTCTTGAAGGAAACATAAAAACACATTGATTCATAAAGAAAACATTTCAGAATTAGTTCACTGTTCTTTCATTTCTTTTTCTCCTCTCTCTCAAACTCTCTGAAAAAAAAATGAAAAAGGCATTCCAGTAAAAGGTGCTTGGAGCTGAGAAAAAAGCTCTTGAATAAACTACCTGTAGGTAATAAATTTGTGATCATGATGGAGAGTCTGATCTTCAGTATATCAACAAAAATGGGCCTGAAACAGCCCTGAGGTAAACATATCCCAGATGAAATGAAAAAGTACCCAAATACCATCGATTCCACTTCTATTACTACTAATAATATTTCATTACAAATAATAAAATATTCTTTTTAGACTTTTGTTTTTATATATACTTTCTATTTTATATCTTTTAGCTTTGTAACTTTGTTCTTTTTATGCTTTTTTTCTTTTTAACTGATCGTACCCCACCCTTTTTATGCTAGTCTTTAATTGTAATAAAGGTTTGAATTTATTTGATGGGTATTGCTATGACAAATATGAATTATATGTTATTTCAAAATGATTATATCAAGATATAGAATGAAATTAAGGATATATTAAAATTGTTTATTTTATCTTTAGATGCAACAATAGACATTGTTAACAAACAAGAAACTTATTGGGTTAAAAGATCATAATCTGAGATTTGGATGGCATGGATATGTATGGTACTATAAAGTTAAAATTAATGTGGATTTTAAAACTAATTTATTAGATGTGCCATACTAAGAATATTTTTTTCTTTTTTACGAACCTGTAATTTCTTGCTTCGGGATGGGGGTGGGGATACTGAATGGTGCTGAGTGTTTACTGGCCAGATGCTCTTCCTGATGCCTATGCAGAGTTGACAAGAGATATTTTCTCTTTGCGCCCTGATAGAGAAACATCTGACACTGCCTAGCATTGAACGCTCAATCTTCCGAGTGGGAAGCAAGCATCTTCACCTCAGAAGAAGAGGTTAAAGAATGCAAAATAAAGTAGGCTGGATATTTGTTATATCAATGGATCAAAGGGAAAATATATGTGGCTAAAAGAGTTGAAATTTATGCTGTGTTATGATCTCAAATAGATTTTTTTATAAAATGTTGTATAGTTGGTATATGACACCAAAGGAATTATTAAACTGCATATACCTATGCTAAATATATGCTGGAAATTTGAACAACATGAAGGGACATTTTCTCATGTTTAGTGGTCATGTAAAAAAAGCTAAAAATATTGGATGCAAATCATACATTGATACAGAGAATTTTAAACAATACATTCACTAATTATTCTTCTTTAAGTGATGGATAAATATAAACCATGGAATATTATTTCAATATATGATTAATAAGGCAAAATTATTATATGCACAGATAGAATGATTTAGTGCTACCTACTATGGAGGAATGGTTGGTGAAGTTGACAGATTTTGCTGAAATGGATGAATTGGCTTTAATTAAACAAAAGGCAATATATACATTTATTGACAACTGGAAGCCTCTTATGGATTCTTGCATATAAATGAAAAAAAATGAACTTTTGATTTATGATTTTGATGATTAGACAAGATAGATTGCAGAAAGGAATATGTGATATAACTTTAGATACAGAAGTTCTGTATATTTTTTCTTTCTTTTCTGATTTTCTATAACTTTTTTCTTTTGAACTTTTTTCTTTCCCTTTATTTTTTTTATTTGTTGTTTTTTTCCTTACTTTATATTAGTTTGCACTGGTTTTATTTTCTCTTTTAGAAGTGTTAATAAAAAGTTTATATATAAAAAATT
Source organism: Protobothrops mucrosquamatus (assembly GCF_001527695.2). Taxonomy (NCBI): domain Eukaryota; kingdom Metazoa; phylum Chordata; class Lepidosauria; order Squamata; family Viperidae; genus Protobothrops; species Protobothrops mucrosquamatus. The sequence goes on from NW_015387035.1 coordinate 290,401, forward strand.
AAAATCTTGGCTTGCTTCCACTTAATGTACAAGCTGTTCCTTAGAAAACTCCACAGCTCTACAGCAAAGTGATATTACAGAACTGCAGGTGAGATAAAGTTTATAATGAGAACATTTTACTGATGTTGTACAGAACACATATATTTTCAGTAATTTCTTGTCTTACTTACATTTACTACTTCGTGTTAATAGGTAAAAAATATGCTGTGATATAATCATTACATTTTTTGTTAAATTTGTATATGGATACTAATGTTCTAAATGCTATTTTGTCCAGCTATCTAGCCAACTTCCTTTCTTATTTTTATCCATGCTTTGATATTCTGATGCAAATAACTTACTTCATTCTGGATAGCTACAAACTGCTACATTAGCTGTCTTTTCTCTCTAGTTCATTAGCATGCATGTATTAGCATAACCAAGTGCAGGGGAGATGTCTGTTTCTAATAATGCTTGCAGGCTTGCCTGGAGGAATAACCTAAACATATTATTTCTTAAAATTTCTGACCCAGAGAACAAGGCCAACCACCTTCTCATTAGGCATAATGCCATGCCAGCAGCTATTCAAATATCTTGGTAGCCCTAGAGAGAAGTCAGCATTCCTTGCCCATATTTCTTAAAGCTAGTTATCTAGAAAACAAGCTGGATAAAATGAACATGTCATATACAAAGCAGCATCTCTCTAATTTTGGTGTTATTTCTCACATGCTTATAAATTAGGATTCTTAAAGGATGAAGAAATACAATAGCATAAATTTATGCAGATAGCAAAGGAATGTGCTGAGAAGAAAATAACTTTCCTAAATGTATAGTAATTGTTAATAGAATCTGTAATTATTTTAATGATAAAATTTATTTATTTATTGCAATCGTGTACAACTGACATACTGAACATTTTTTTAAATTTGCCTCCATAATTGTAATTATTTCAGGATGCCTAAGTGTGAAGGTCATAATCCTATCCCAGGAAACAGGAGCATAAAAATATACAGGTATTAAAAAGGATTGCATCAAATTATGAAGTAGTAAGAAACTGAAGTTATTCACTAAGCTATCTCAAAACTGCTAGGAAACATTG